>NC_135869.1:9418961-9496461 GCF_031162955.1 Sander vitreus | reverse complement strand
TTAAGCATTGTGTTACATCAATTTTATTTCATCCATTAATCCATCTTCATCCGGTTATCCAGAGTCGGGTCGCGGGAGCAGCAGCTCCAGCTGCAAAATGATGTATGGTGTTGGTATAATCTGTGGTATAAATGCAAAAATGAATAAATTGATTAAATCATAATAAATACTAGAAAAAACTAGTATACTAGAATCATATACTTTATTGTACCACAACACAATAAACACAAAATGCATCAAATAATTGGCATGCATAGATGATACATGAATGACATACAGCAAAGGGCCACAGGTCTGAGCCAAACCCGGGTCTGCTGCGTTGAGGAGTAAACCTCTATATATGGGCGCCCACTCTACCAACTGAGCTATCCGGGCGCCCGAGTAATTTAATACATTTACTCAAGTACTTCACTTTCATGTATTTTACCTGACTCTTTTCATATTATGCTACTTTATACTTCTACTCGACTACATTTCAATGAGAAACACTTTTTAATTCACTACATGTATTTTATGAGTTACTTTGCAGATTCAGAGTATTGATAAAAACATAATCAACAAATAATATATGATACATTATTAAAGATTAAGCTACACAACAGAGTATAAGGTCATAAAAATAACTTTTACCAGCTACACCATTATAGTGATACGTAGGCTTACATTAATCCATCAATAATTATAATCCAATTAGGCCTATAGCCTACATCAGAGATCTTTAACAGGGGGTCCGGGACCCCTAGGGGGTCCTCAGAGTCACTGCAGGGGGGGTCTCCAAATTATTGTTCATTTTTGAACGTTTTTTTCATTACATTAAAATGTCTTAACATGAATCCAACATATTATTAGCAAATATAAATCCCCTCTGCGTACTGGTCTATAGGTAAGGTAGTCACTAAGGCAGCCATCCACAGATACAGCTAACAAGGATTCGCTGTGCCAACAATTATTATTTTAATAGCTTAGTATTCTATACAAAAAAGATGTGTATAAAGGCTGTAGGCCGCCCTACATGTTTTTGTAGGCCCAGTTTAATATGCAACTTAATGGTATACAATATATATAGTAGGGGGTCCCTGGTCCATCTCTCTTTCAGTTAAGGGGTCCTTGGTTTAAAAAACGTTTAAGACCCCAGGCCTACATGATTCAGAAATGGGCCATACAGCATAATGAGTACTTTTACTAACTTTAGGTAGCCTACTTTAAATACATTTTGATGCTCAACGTTTGTACTTTTAACTTAGTAAAAGTAACAGTAGTTTTACACTGTAGTAAAAATAACCTCTAAATACTACTTCCACCACTGCCGGTATGCCAATACTTTGTTTTATTTTTGAAACAAACCCAGCATAACATCCGGTACGGTCTTGACTGTCGCTAGCTTGTCGTTCGCTTTGGGACGAAGCTGTGGGTGTTGACATGTCAGTGTCACTTGGTCAGCTGATTGCGGGTCTTAAAGCTTCTTGGCTAATCCTGCTAGCCAGCTTAGTTAGCTTAGCCTAGCTGGATGTTTGTTTTTGTTAACGTTACTCCATAGATACCTATTAACGTAGTCCGAAACTTCTTAAAAATCTGAATATTTTTTTACGTATTTTAAACTACTCTACAGTCGCCACCGGATCGTTTTGCGGCCTGAAGTTGCCGTTAGTGAGGCAGTAATTATTGTGGCAGGGAGGGAAGGGTGAAGTTGTTCTCCGTGTATCTGCATTGCAGCCCGGTGCTGCTGATGGAATTCAAACACACAACAATGGCGACTCCCAGTCCTAACAACTCAACAACATCTAGCAGCCACAACAGCAGCAATAACGCAGGATCTGCACCACACCACCATAACCAATCCCAATCTCAGCACATTACTACAATGAGCAGCATGCAGGGTAAGTGTAGGTAATGTACAAATATCTGCTTGTAGCTGGGAGCTTCCATTCTGCTGCAGTGAAGGTTAACGTTAGCAGGACTAGCCGTGGGAGGCTCAGGCTACTCCCAGGAAATAAAAGAAATATTCCCAAGGGAACGGAACCAGCATTTTATTTTTCCCCAAGAGGAACGTGCTGATTTGTCAATTGTCATCATTAATTGGAATATTAATTATTTTCGTACGAAATGCATTTAACGTCTTATTACCATTTTGACATTTTGTGTTGTCACATTCTGTTCTCTCTTGTCTGGGGGGGAAATCTCGCCAAACTCCGTTCCGAAAAATGACAATTTAATGTCGGAACTATGGCTACATATGTTATAGAAGCATATTGTAAAATCTTTCTTTTTTTTTTTTTAAATCTTTTAAACCGTAAAGATGCACTATTCATTACATTACATAGATGTAACCAGTGTGTCATCGTGTATTTGAACTGCAGCTCCCTTGACATTCATGCGTCTTCCACACAAATACAGTGGATTGCACTTCACTTCTCACTCTGTCAGTGTGAAATTATGCCGAATGGATCAAAATACTTTCACCGTTAAGAAAGGATGTGAACCCATGCTCAATTGGGTGTTTGTGGTTGGCAATATGCAAAATCATTGAATTGATTGTAAAGATTGATGGGCTTCCATCCATTAACAACAACATTTGCAACATTATCAAGCATTAGTGAGTACATGTAACTACTTGTATGGAGTGAGAAACCTGCTCTGGGCTTTTGAGGACTTCTGCACAGAAATATCTAAACCAGTCTCTTTGCTCCAAACCCATCTAAATAAAATGCTCATATAATAGTGCTGTATTTCTGTTCAAACAATGTCTCATTTTAACTTTCAGAGTCCAACACCTGCTGGAGATGTCAGAGTGAAACAGGTAGCTACACACTTTATTGATTTCGTAGAGTGGAATAAGCAGTTAAATTAGAAATCCAATTAGAAGTTTACATTTGCAAAACAAGATGATAAGTTCTGGGAAGCAAAATGCATAAAAGATAACCTCCACAGATCAGATTTTCATACATGATTAAGGTTTTATCTAGCCGTTCAGTATTGAATGATGTTTAATTCAGTTTGTGTAGTAAGCACTTTGGTTGATTTATTTTTGGATTTAACTTTCACCTGATGGTTTAATGAATTAATACAGTTAGATTTAGAACTGAGATGCATGCTGATTTTGTTACCCATGGTTCTCCTCTTTACACAGTAAGAGATGCTACTTTAATACATCCTAACAGTAATAATAACCCAGGCTTTAAAGGTCCAGTGTGTAGCGTGTTTAGTTGTTCATTATCAAAATCTGTATCGCCCGTTTTCATGAATATTTACCACCACCATCAATTCCAAGTATTCATTTTGGCTTGAAATTTGGCCCCGGCAAGTTTGAAGAAGGAAACACGGAGGACCACACGTATTCAAAATCCAAATTTCAGGAAAAGGAGTCTTCTTCTTCGCCCAGAAAAAGAAAACTGATATTGAAAAGAGCAAGAGACCGGCTTTTTGAAGCGTGAAGGCTACCGTAGCTGTAATACGTACTTTTGAACTGCGTGGCGCGAGAGAGTTGATTGCGATGTATGATCTCAACGCTAGATGGGAGAAATTCCTACACATTGGACCTTTAAATGCTTTGATTTATTTGATTTTCTAATCTTATCAGGTATCTAATACTTAGCCCTGTTGTATAATCCTGTGCTTTAATTCACATTTCCCTGACCATGTTTCACCTTTTACTTTACTGCTGCTAACTAATGATTTCTAACTCCTGACATGATGCTGAATGATGGTGAGCTATCCCAAGAAAATGTTTATTAAACTGTAATGTGTTTTTCCACGATGGTAATCCATACTCATTTGTAGATCCCTTTTTTATTTTTGTTTCATCTGCAGTTCATTTTGCCTCCTTTTTTTTTTTTTGCTGTTCCACTGACTGACATACTTCACCAAACTCCTAGTTGTTTCATAAATGCGGGTGCATGCTAATGCATTACCCTCCAGATGATGCATTTAACCTGCGATAGATGTGTGACATGTCAGCAAAGCAAGGCCAATTTCTGTGATTACTTGTCGACCCCAAAAACTGCAGGATTCTTCTTAGTCCTGGTTTGTTGGGTGAAACGGACGCCTTTTTTTTTCTTGCAGGAAGAGGTGGATTTAGAAGAGGGAGGTAACATTAGGTCTAACTAACAAAGCAGTCTCCCTTGGAGACGACGTAACAAGCTGGCAAAGTGAAGGTGAAATATGAAGAAAATAAAAGCTGTCTTCTCACCTCTAGGGTTTCAGATAAACCTGTCTGGAGCTCTCCCAAGTAAGCCAAACCTCTTTTGCTTCAGCACCAACAGTTCTCATCCCTTTGTTTCCGCCTGACAGTCTGGTATGGGGGAGTCTGTCCTGCTGTTCTCAACTAATCCAAGTCAAGACTTCTGATGGGTTCAAGTAGGCTTGTGCCGGTAGCTAATAGCTCAGTGCTTAACATGACTTCCTCAGATAACAGGATATGATAAAGCTGCAGCATTTATGGAATTTTTTAATCAGTGTTACTTAGAGTTTTTTTTTTTTTTTTTAATAAATCCCTTATCACATCAGCTACCTACTGCAGAATGAATCTGCTTCCTAAAAAGTGCAGTTTGGTTTCCTACTGATTAAGCAACTTCTTGCTGAAAACGATTACAGGCAAGTTGTATTTGCTCTCATCGGCACAAGCCTAAAATTCCGAGCTTCCATTGATATTTTGGCACAAGATCCTTCTGAACTGATTTTTACTGTCCGTCCTCGGTGTGATAGAAGAATCCTCCCAACTTCACTGTGTTTTCATTAATTCAATTCCCACTTAAATACTGTAATGGAGGCTCTCCCTAACTGGTTTTCAGTGTGCAACTAACAAGCAAAAGTAGTGCCTGTAGTGTTGTCACATTACCTTTGTTTTCAACCGGTTTGTCTTTCTTTTTTTTTTTAATTGGCATGGGTGCACCTGAGCATAGCACTTGCTTGTCGAGACAGGGTACACACACTCCAGAGTTGTCATTTCAAGCGATGTTTTGCATTCAAGCCGATTGGAATTCAAGCGCACACATTCTTGTGGTATTTTGGGTGGAGCGCTGTCCTAGGATTGGAAGGTGAAATCAAAGCAGTTGGCCTTGAGAAGCATGTCATTTATTAAGTGGTTTCTTTTTCCCTTTTTATTTTGTGTTTATGTGTGGGTTGGTGTGTGTGTGTGAGATCTGTGAATGTAGGTGGTTGGGATTTTAGCAGCATGCTACGGTTCTGTTTCTGCATCAAATATAGGATTTGCAGATATGACTAAGAAAGTGGGGAATTTGGTTCTACTGAAATCTTCAGCGCAGCTGAATGTGTTAGGCTGTTGCTGAACAGGTGACACCGATAAGATCGGGTCGGGCGATATGACAATTTATACACTGAGATGATATACATTTTCAACTGTCATAGTCATCATATCGCAAATCAGAGAGCAGGATGAATAGTAGAATTCCAAAGGTTTCTCAAATATGGAAAGCACTATAAAAATGTAGAAATATATCGTGATAGAAAATCACCCACTCTTAAGGCCTTTACACACTGGGTGCGTGAGGAATAAAAGACACGAAAATGGTAAATGCTCGCCTGCATCAAACTGTAACGGGAGCGATTCAAATTTGCGAGAGTCGTTCAATAAAAGGTTTGAATATTTGTGCCAGCTCATCTACCACGGCCGGTTAGGATGTCGGTGGGACAGTTTGAAGTCCTTCTCGGGATGCTGCTCAAGCGAAGTATTCATGTTCTGGGTAAAAGTACCCATGCCAAAAACAACAAACAAACAAATCTATTGACGTGCAAATTATTGGCACTGGTGTGTAAATGCCTTAAGACTGAAATTATAAATCTAGTAATTGTATTAAAGTCATAATATAAACAGCTTTTTTGAAAGCCTGACAACATCCATTGGTTCTTTAAATGCTGATTAATGTATAGTACAATAGTCTTATTCTACATTTTTGTTATTGTTAAGAAACTCCATAAAAAGACCAAAACTAGTTATGTTTTGGTCTATCTGTGGCTCATTGGTTCCTTCTATAGACAAATCTCAAGGAACACCTCACAAATGTATAGTTACACTTCAAAACAAAAACTCATTCATTTTCTAAAACGGCTGGTCACTGTAGTTTTAAGCAAACAAACCGGAGTAAATAGTTCTTTAGTTGGGAACTATTTTCAGTGACGGATTATTCCACATGTGGTGCTCTAGTGAGTATTTGTGGCAGCAGGACGGTGTATGTGGGATTGAGTCAAAATAAAGTACAGTGTGTGTTCATGGTAATGAAGGAACATGTCACCCAGGGCCACAGTGTGGCTCATTGATGTGTTTTTAACAACAATGGAGCTCTATGGCACAGAGGAAGAAGATATACTGTAGCAGGCTGTGATACACACACACACACACACACACACACACACACACACACACACTACTTGTTAATAAATACATTCATTGTTGGTTTTGGTCTTTTAATGAGATTTGTTGACAATACGAAAAAAAAAGAAAAAAAACTATATTACCAGACTTATAAATGGCTCATAGGTGAGTATATTTATGGAAATATGACAGCAAATTTGGAATTTATTTTGTAAAACATCCATATATGGTGATGCAGAAGTTGCCACTTCTTATCCCCTTGTTTTATGGAAAGCATGACATCCATGGATTTGAGTACATTTGGATAAACTTGCTTGTCTCCTCACTCCCTCTGTTATCTCATTTTATGGTTTGGGTTGGTTTTGTCATTCTGACCTTCCATGTGGGGTGAGTTTGCTTCCAGTCTTGCTCAATCCTCAACATGTGTTGCTTGAATTAACATCTGATCACGTTACCATTTATTTTGTTTTCCCTGCTCAGGTAAACGCAAAGCTCTGAAGCTGAACTTTGCCAACCCTCCGATCAAACCTGCGACTAGATTCACACTGAACACGGCCGGGCCGCCCTTTCAAAACCCTCACATGTGAGTAAACCTTCCAACTGTTATCATGTCAGTCCTGGAAAAAAATGATTCCCAGACTTACTACATTTAGATATTTTGCTTGTTTCTGTCTCTTTACACTCACGCAACACTTCTGGTTTTGGGCAGAGAGAGGCTGAGAACACACAGTATCGAGTCATCAGGAAAGTTGAAGATCTCCCCGGAGCAGCACTGGGACTTCACAGCCGAGGATCTCAAAGATTTGGGCGAGATCGGCCGCGGGGCTTACGGCTCCGTCAATAAGATGGTGCACAAGCCGAGTAACCAGATCATGGCGGTCAAGGTAATTTACCTTTTTTTTTTTTTAACGATCTATAGATATCCAGGCGCATATTTTATGTCGACTACGTGTCTTTGTTTAATCTGCATGTTGTGTTTGTCGTTTCACAGAGAATTCGGTCAACAGTCGACGAAAAGGAACAGAAGCAGCTGCTGATGGACCTTGACGTGGTCATGAGAAGTAGCGATTGTCCCTACATCGTGCAGTTTTATGGCGCTCTGTTCAGAGAGGTGACACCAACTTTCATTTCATCATTAAAGTGATGTATTTGAATGTCTCAAACTCACGACTGACCTTCTTGCGTTTTTCAGGGCGACTGTTGGATTTGTATGGAACTTATGGCTACCTCGTTAGACAAATTTTACAAATTTGTATATTGCTCATTAGACGACGTGATTCCAGAGGAAATATTAGGGAAAATAACATTAGCGGTAAGTCCTCCTGACGATCCTGTCCCACGTTTCATAAATAACGATGCCGGATTTTCAACTCCAGCTGCTAAACCCTTCTCCGTGTTTTGCAGACTGTGAAGGCCCTTAACCACTTAAAAGAAAACTTGAAAATAATACACAGAGGTAAGAAGATACCTAATCTTATTATCTCCAACCTGATTTTGCAGACCTTCGGGTGTCTTTTTAACCGCCCGTTTCTCTTCACCCTCCTTCAGACATAAAGCCGTCAAACATCCTCCTGGACAGGAACGGCAACATAAAGCTGTGTGACTTTGGCATCAGCGGTCAGCTGGTGGACTCCATCGCCAAAACCCGAGACGCAGGCTGCAGACCCTACATGGCAGTAAGTTACACTGAGCTTGTGGCAAAGTGGACGGTCACAACAGGTTTCTGAGAGATAAGCACATCCAGCTTTTTTCTATTGAACTTCATGAGAAACCAGGAACGTGATGCTGAAACCTAGTCTCGCATCGCCAGACCTATCTCCACAGCGCTGTGGAGTAAGGTCTGGCTACACCACACATACATTTTTTTAAACCAACCACAATTGTCTTGGGCGGCGCTAAGCTTCGGACACACGCTCTGCAAAATACTCTCAGCAAGCAGCTTGTTTTGGTGGAATATGCCACATACAATATTTAATGAAGGTAACTGTTCACACAATACAGTAACGTGAGCTGTTAGCTGGATACGTGCTTAAACTTCATTTGCTCTTACCAGTGTATCACCCTGTGTATCCTGTCCAGAACAAATCTCCGCCAATCGGTCCCAAAACGTCCCAGTTAGATTATAAATGCCGTAAACATATTCTTTGTAAGTCTTTACAGTCATTCACCGTATGCAGGCCTGCCTTATTGCACGATCCAAATTTCCTTCAAAACCTGCCATTGTCAGCGTGTAGCTTGCTAGCTCAGAGTTTGTTGGTTTCCTGATGCGAACAGAGTTTCAGAACGGCAACAGTCTGACGCCCCGGATGTCTGATCCTGGAAATGTACTTCCATTGATCCAGACTAGCTGAAAGTTAGCTAGCTGAAGTTGACCAGCAGGACAAAAACAACAACAACATTGTGGAACTCTTCCTAAAGATCGTGTAGTGCACAGGGACAGTGGTAGAGGTTTGATCAACAATGGGTCTCCAAAGTAAAAGGCTCTCCTGAATGTTGCTTCTGCAACTGTATTCTGTATGTAAATCCCATAACTCAGTAAAATAGGAAAGAGATATAAATCAGGGCAGGCGTCTTGACTCGTCTGCTGACACAGGACAGTAGTTATATTTTGGAGTGTGTGTATAAGATAATTCCTCATAAATGACTAAGACCTGTTAGAAAAGGGACATCAAGACATGTCTGACCTTAAAAGCTCCAGTAGATTGGTTGGTTGTAATGCATCAATAGTAATTTTTTTTATTTATATAGCACATTTAAAAACAGTTGACCCAAAGTGCTTTACAGGTATATAGGAATCTCTATGTTCTATTAGCATTTAATATATATATATATATATATATATATATATATATATATATATATATATATATATATATATATATATATATATATATTTTTTTTTTTTTTTTAGACCTTCACAGTCGAAATGTCTTGGGTATCGTACGATATCATATCGGGTGATATGATACTAGCTTTAAAAATGCAAAAGCTTCCTAGTGCAAGAGTCTTGAAATGCCAACGGTAGTGAGTGTTTGATGACTGAGCCAGAAAGTGAGTTTTAAAAGGCCCGAAATCTTGATCAGCAATACTGGATTGAGTGCTTATGGTGCTTTTAGTGCCGTGGAGCAGGAATAATCTCATTACCCATTGTATCTTAATTCCATTAACTGACCGGTGTTGCATTGGAAAAGGAAACTTTCTTCATGACTGCGACAATTTCCCAATATTGCCAAGCAGACAGACTGATAAATGATTTCACTCACATTTTACGTCTCTGTTAAGGGCTGCAACTAATGATAATGATTTTTTTTTTTTTTTTCTCACTATTGATTAAATGAGGACTTTCATATAGTTTAGGGGCTGGTGAAAAAGCATGGTCAAAGTTGAAGCAACAGAGACTGAAATATCCAGACTTTTAGTCCCTAATATGGGTCAACCTCCAAAAACACTTGATCCTTCCTTTCCCATAATGCAACTCGACGGAGGCTTATCATCTATGCCCGGTAAAAATTGGAAACGGTCAAGCTCACATGACATCACTCTGATGTCATCAGCGTCATTTCTTTCCGGATTTTAGGAAGCTCCTTCAGAGTCACAGATGACATTTGTACAACTGTTAGCAGTTAGCACTCGCCATGACGGGTACACTTGATGTGTAACAATGCCAAATCTTGCTGTGTAAAATCGAGGGAGTTCACCTTTTAATAAAAAGACAATTATCAATAGAATCATTGATTATATGAATTATTTATTATTTCGGTTATTCTATAATCTCCATAGAAACACCCAGAAATCCAACAAAACTAAATGAAACTAAATACTTCCAATCCTAGTAACTTTCCATTTTAATGAAATCACTTCATAACTCTTATTATTATTATTATTATTATTATTATTATTATTATTATTATTATTTTAGATTTTTTTGAAAGTCAACAGAGACGTACACATTTTCAACTCATCATTAAGGTCATTCCATATTTTAACCCTCTAAACTGAAACACATCTCCATTTTACATTAGTCCTCGCTTCACCGGTTTCAAAGATAGAGAACCATCTGAAATTATATTTACCTACTCTTAATAAAAAATAAAAATACAAAAAAATGATTGAATGTCCAAAAAAAATTTCCTATTTTGACAAACATCCCAAGATAATCAATGACATCTCTACTGCTTGTTAATGAGGTGTGTGTGTGTGTGTGTGTGTGTGTGTGTGTGTGTGTGTGTGTGTGTGTGTGTGTGTGTGTGTGTGTGTGTGTGTGTGTGTGTGTGTGTGTGTGTGTGTGTGTGTGTGTGTGTGTGTGTGTGTGTGTACATAACCTCACTGGAGAGCACCAAATGCTTGGCGGTTCAAAGAGGTGATCTCAGCATGTCATCATCACTCGAGGTTATTTTCTGGCGTGGGGTTACTCCCTACTCCCCTTTTCTCCTCTCAGCCCCTGTGGTCTCTCCAGTTTCCATTCTAAATTTGGTGAGGCACTATCAGGACCCAGCGGCACATACACACGCGCTCTGTCCTCTGACAGGCCAAGGCAGGAAGCTTCATTCATAAACGAGGTTTCACTGCGGAGCTTCCCACGGCTGTGAGCTCAGGCGGCAGGAATCTCAGCTGCAGTTTCTTGTTTCCAGCTTGCAGACTCTCTCCAGGTGTTTGATCACTGCACTGCTGGTTACAGCAGGTTTAATGACGTAGAAAAACTGACCTCAGGACAGCTGGGGAGGCTGACGTATTGTTTGGGTATGTGGCTACAATAGAGAGTATAAACAACACAATCTTTACCTTGGGCGACATTCGGTGTTGGATGAGTAATTTAGATTTTTACAGAAACGGTAGCTCTTATTCACAACTCTTTGTGGTTATGATGATTATTGGCTATAATGCTGTTTAGGGCTTTGCAGTTTGGGCCATTTCTTCACTGTTTTTTTGCTTTTTGCTCGGAGGTTTCGCCGTAGAGCTCCCCCTACAGCTTTGGAATAGATATTTGGCAGCTCCTATGTTTACTTGTGTCTGACTACTCACTCGGTCAGTCTGCAGTTTCCTCTTTCTTTGTTCCTCCGACAATGCTTTCCTCGCTTTCTGCTTCTTTTTTGCCGGCTCAGCCATGACGATAGTGTCAAACACTCCATCGCTACCTTGTTAGCCGGTTCCTGAATGGGCGTATGTGTGCAGTGCCGTGAAGCAATTAGATACATCGCGAGACCTGATATCACGTGATACTTCCTGATGCTGAGGCCGGCGGCTCGCCGGCCGAAAGCTGCAAGGGTGGTTTTTCCTCTCACAGGCGCTAGGGGGGAGCGAGGCGACCACCATTCAACCTGAAAAAGTCATATAACCATTCCAATGACTCCGAAGCTGTTCAGTTAAGGCAAATTAAGCTAAAAAAAACTGCATAGTTCCCCTTTTAACTAAAGATTCTTATCATTATTTTGATTAAACAGTTAATCATTAAGACTATCAAGTGCCAAAAATTAGCCCAAAGTGTCTCCTTGTAGTTGCTTAGTTATAACAACAATTTAATGTAGTTGCAATGTTCAGTTCATAATGATAAGAGATAGAAAAGAAAATGCAAATTGCAAATATCTTACTTTTAGATTACTTAAAACAATAATTGACGATTAAAACTGCTGTCTAATTGTTTCCCCACTAATGTTGTGTATAGAGGGTTTTCACGGCGCGTCATCAGACCCGAAGTCGCCATGTTTGAGGTACTCCGCATCACAACAAAGCATAGGCACTGAACTAGATCCCGACCGGCGTCAAGGAAAATGGTTAATTATTGCCGTGTTTTAGGTTGTACCAATAGGTCAGACCGAGAAAAACATTTGGAATATTATCAACTTCCAAAAGTTATTAAAAACCAGGGAGAGGAATGCCAGAAGTTATCAGAGGAAAGGAGGCGCTTGTGGTTGGCAAAGCTCAACCAGGATCTACGAGGGAAAACTCTGTCTTGTTCGGTCTTTGAAATGGAAAAAAACAACTATTGAGAGTCACTTGGCTACACCTTGAGTATCACAATGATATCATACAGTTAAGGTTAGGTTGATTAAAGACGTTATTGCATTACTTACTTTGGCCTTCACAACACATTGGTCGTTAATGACTTGGTACTGGGTCTCCCTCACCCATCCACACACCATCTGGTTATAAGCCTCCAAACTTTTGTAGGATTTAAGGTCTTCCGCTGTGTATGGGCTCGGCAAGAAAACCATGTAGTTGACTATATTGGGATATGCAACTGAAGGAAGAATCACCGGGTCGCCATGGATCCAAGAAGAGGGAGCCAACTTGTACGGATCTGCACCGCCAGTAAACTGTAATTTCTCAAAATATCGCGCCATTTTTATGATCCAAGTCCTTCCATGCCTTTGCATCTTGGACGCGTTTTGATGAGCTTTTCTGTTGTTTAGACATAACGTATTAAAGTATCCAAAGTGCACAATACTCCATTACTCCATTCAGTTGTTTACACCGAGTGCCTCCAATATGGCCGCGCATCCAGGTTACCACCCAGAACGTGACGTCGGTGAAAACCCTCTATATGTGAAACAATGTATTTGCCATGCTTGTGCTGACTAAACACTTGCGGTCTTGGCAGATGTGAGCAGCCTCTCTGCAGTAGTCAGCTGCTGTTTCATAAAACCCATCAGTACTGCAGCACAGCATCCAAATCAAGCCTGCAAATGGGCCAGCGAGGTGCTTCCTTCTCCCTGCACAGCAGCAGCAGATTCTCTGCAGCATTCAACACACTTCATCAGAACGTATGTTCTGGGGTTTGGGATGCACTGTAGGGCAGGCTGTAAATGACAGAAATAGGCAGACGTGATCTTGTGAGGCAAGGCAGCTTTAATTGTATAACACATTTTAGCAACAAGGCAATTCAAAGTTTTTTTCTCATTAAGCACTAAAGAGCAATTTAAAACTTTTGTTAAAGAGAATATAAAAACAGCTAAAATAGAATAAGACAGGTATGAAAATCAAGAATAAAAGTTACAGTGCATTGTAAGAAATGAACAATTACATTATAGGCAGCATTAAACAGAAAAGTCTTCAGCCTTGATTTTAAATAAGTGAGAGTTGCAGAGGGCCTGCAGTTTTCTGGGAGTTTGTTCCAGATATGTGGTGCACAAAAACTGAACTCTGCTTTTCTATGTTTAGTTGTGATTCTGGGGACAGAAAGCAGAGCTGTCCCAGACGACCTGAGAGGTCTGGGTGCTTCATAATGCAGCAGCAGATCGGAAATGTATTTTCTGAGGCATGCAGAGTCATGCTGCAGTACTGACAGGCAGGAATGAGGGAACTTGCTACTCATGTGTGAGCTGCACAGCTGCTGATGGCATCTTGTCGTGCAGGTGATAACATGCCCAGGGGTGATGAGCTGTCTTGGTATTCTCAGGGGCGAGTATGGAGAGCAGTGGGTTTGTTTTGACCCAGTTTGGGCATGAACACCTGTTTCTTTCTCATAATGTAGTCTGAAAAACAACAAACATTTTAGGTGCACAGGCTTTAAAATTGAACACTTTTCACATCATAAACTCCAGGTAAAATCTTACGCATGATAAGTTGTTTACATGCACCTTCGTACTTTCCAAGTGTATTAGTTTTCTAAAGATTGGCAGATGAATCCCTGTGGAGCTTTCTTCTGTTAATGCTGAGAAAGGCTTTAAATTAAACACACATTCACTGATTTTATAGATTCAATCTCGTATATGTGCAATAAAAGTCCAAGAAGCCTTATATATCCAAGGTAGATATAACGAGGTCAAGTTTTCGGTTTGTTTGCGGTCCATCAGCGGGATTACGGAAAAACTACTGGCCCCGATTTCCATGAAACTTGGGAAGGGTGTAGCATGGGCCAAGAAAGAACCCATTACATTTTGGAGCAGATCCGAATCATGGGGCGGATACACAAATTATTTTTCACTTTCCTTAACATTGCGAGATAGGGCATGGCCGCGGCGGAGCACTGTGCTCTGAGTGCCCTTCTAGTTACATCTGTATTACTCTCTTCTTATCCCACCAATGTGTTGATCAGTAAAGCACAAAGTTTAGCTGCAAAACTGTCAAACGGAAGCGCCATTTCTGTAATAATGTACATGCTGTGATGATGTTATTGATTTTAAGCGTCTTATTGGCGCAAGAACATATTGGTGGATTATTTATTTTGCACACACTGTATTCTGGTCACCAAAAAGCACACATGGGCTTTAAGGATACATGAAACACTCATAGTATCTCTCTCTTTGAAATACAGTATGGATTTTATTTAACTGTCTACCTTTTCTTCTAAACTCAAATGTTAATCTGTTTCGGGTTTGATTTTCAGCCAGAGCGAATAGACCCGAGCGCGTCCAGGCAAGGCTACGACGTCCGCTCAGACGTTTGGAGTTTGGGAATCACACTGGTGAGTCTTAACTTGACACTCATGGTTAAAGATAAAATAAAATAGCCATCTAAAGTGCCTACCACCATCAGTAATTTGAGATTCTTAAAGAGCATGGAGAAAGACAGTCCTAACTGTTTTTACAGTTGCATTTTATAGTACATGATTTTTGTGCCCATCTTGTATACTTTAATAAATACAGTTGGACATCACATGGCATGGTTTCTCCCATGAAAGTGGGACACTTAGTTGGTACACATTCAATAATGTATGAATAATTGATGGCATTAACTGTGGAAAAATAGCACCTCTGCTCTTTTTCCCAGGAGGTTAATGTTTTTAGGTGGTCTTTATTTCCTCTACTGTAAAACACTGCTAAGAAAAACCCTGTATCCCTTTTTCCTAATGTTGTTTCACACCTGGTGTGTAGTTTGAGAACACCAGCTTGCCCTGATCATGTTACATGTATATATTGTGTTTCAGTATGAGCTGGCCACAGGGAGGTTCCCCTACCCAAAGTGGAACAGTGTGTTTGACCAGTTGACCCAGGTGGTGAGAGGAGACCCGCCACAACTCAGCAACTCGGACGAGAGGCGCTTCTCTCCCAAATTCATCTCCTTTGTCAACGTGTGGTAAAGAAACTGTTATGAATGCATTTTGCAGCAATATGTTACAGGTGTAAAAATGCAAAAAAAATAAATACTGTTTTTAATTGATATGATGTTGTAATTAGAGATGGTCCGATACAATTTTTTGCTTCCCGATACCGATTCTGATACCTGAACTTGCGTATCGGCCGATACCGAGTACCGATCCGATACCAGTGTGTCATATATTTTATTATGTTTTAAGAACTGTATACTACTATCCCTGTATGGATGTGATATTATTTCTATCTTTGTTGTCGGTCTGGCTCAGGTTAAACTCTTTGTGAAACATGAATGCCACAGAACGTTCTTTTATTCTGCAGTTTGAAAGTCAGTTATAACATAAAAAGAACAAACTACTTTAACGTAGAATTTCTTTAGGGCTTTATTACATGGTATCGGATTGGTGCATTAACTCCAGTACTTCCCGATACCAGCGTTTAGGCAGTATCGGAGCCGGTATCGGAACATCTCTAGTTGTAATGTCAGGAAATTGAACCTGTTAGGTTTCCAGTTGTTTCATGGAGTACAAACTACTGCTGCTGCTGCTTGCTCTTCTGTCCCCTGGTGGACAAATGGCTGAACTGCATCCTCCTGTAACACTTTTTATTTTGTCATCCTTTCTCAAGCCTTACAAAGGATGAGTCGAAAAGGCCAAAGTACAAAGAGCTACTGGTGAGTTCATCGTGAAGGCTACTGGCCTCTCTGTATACACTCATGAAATACCAAATGAAGGCTTAAAAATCTTTTAAACAAACTTGAATTCAGTCGTATTTTTTTTTTTTTCGTGTTATTTTGTAGGAGTTTGTATTGACTTACAACTTGACTTTTTTCTTTGTCCACTCCAGAAAGATCCGTTCATTCAGATGTACGAGGAGCGCTCGGTGGATGTAGCGAGTTACGTCTGCAGGCTCATGGATCAGATGCCAGCATCTCCCAGCTCACCTATGTATATGGACTGATAGCAGGCCAAGACAGAAATACATCAATAAATATACACCAGTCTGCAACAATAGATAGATACATACATAAATTAAAAAAAGACAACAATGTAAAACAAAACAAATCCTTGTGTAAATTTGCTTGGTCCCTTTATTGCAGTGTTAAAAGAGAATTGTAAAGCCTAAACAGCACCATTTGCAATAAAGGTGGTGTTCATTTCAGTCATGTCTGTATAATATATCAACACTTGTATTTCTCTCTTGTTCACAAACACACACCAACGCACATTAAGTCATGCAAGTATATTAGCAGCTGAATCAGTCAATCATATGGTCTTGATTCATCTTAATGAGGACACATCTCAGTGGTTAGTACAGTGATTTAAGAATAAAAAATAACGTGGAACTTGTATTTATAGAACCAAAATCGTTTGGAGATTCTGCAACTTACTGGAATCATGCTTTTTGTGAATTGTCCCACCTCTTCCATGTACGTAACTGAAAGCATTGTGTTTGGTATCATAATGGAACTTTGCTTCTCTGGGTATAAAGCAGTTTAAAAGTGTTGGTGGTCAGAATCATGTTAGACCTGCAGTCCAGTCAGTGCTGAGGGGCTGCTGTCTTCACTGTACTCTGGGCTATAGCTGATGTATGAATAAAGAAGGAGAAAGAAAAAGTGTGCGGTCTTTTTTTTTTTTGTGAATCTGTCATAGTACAAGCTTGTTATTCCATCTAGAACCAATCAATTAAATAAAAACCTGGTGTATTCAGTCTTATTTAACTCTAAGCTGCTGTATGACAAATCATTTGACACCAAGACAAACCTATTATACATCTGACTCAATTTCTGTGAAGAAGAGGTCAAACTGATGACTCGTAATGTGAAGATATGCAGCAAATGGGTATTAGGAGTGTTTGCTAGGCCAACATTATGTGGACACTTAAGTAAGTCGATTGAGAACAACTTCTCGTTTGTAACGACGACCTGTCACATTCACACAGTTACACATTCATACCTGGAAGCTGCCCAGGATATTGCCATATGTGATAGGAACATGTCATTGCAAAAACACAATTTGCCCTTGTTATTGGAAGGTTTTCCACTATTTTAAAACCTAGCTGCAAGTATGCACTGGTGGGATGCAACTAACTATCATACATTTACTTTAGTACTGTACTTGAGTACCAAATTGATGTACTTGTATTTCCATTTTCTTCTGCTTTATACTTCTACTCCACTTCATTAATGAAAAAAAAGATTGTCCTTTTTTATTCTGCTACATTTATTTGACAGCTTTAGTTACTTTGTAGAATCAGAATACATTACGAGTCGTTATTGTATATTAAGCTACTCAGCTGTATAAGTAGTTAAAGTTAGCTCCACCTTTGCCAGCTGCAATATCAAAGTGATGAACACATTGATGCATCAATAATTATAATACAGTAATATAATACATATGATTCTGAATTAGCTTATTCTGCATAATAAGTACTTTTACTTTTGGTACTTAAAGTATTTTGATGCTCATACTTTTGTACTTTTACTTTTAGTAATGGCTCTAAATACTTCTTCCCCCTCTGCAAGTAGATCTGATTTTTGGGGTAATTCGATGATTAAGATGCTTTATAAGAGCTGAATATGTATAATATTATTTGAGGTGTTTTATTTTATAGTAGTTTGTTTTGTTAAACCCCTCTTCAGAAGTAGTTCCATCCCCGCCCCCTCTCTTAAAACGTCGCTGTGATTGGTCCACAGACCTGCTGCTCTAATTCTCCACACCAATGAGCGATAAATCTCGTCGACGTCATCATTAGTTGCCGGAAAAAGTGTCACATGTGTCAACCAACCTCTGTCCTTAGTCTTGCTGAATGTGCACCTAGCTACTTTTAGGTAATTCATTATTTTAAAAAAGCGGATGGAAATGTATAAGGACGCATTAACTCATTAATTAGTTGGCTATTTTAATTATTGTGTCGTATTTATTATGAATACGGTGCATTTGAAGCTCAGGTCCTTGACACTTCTGTTTATTAAAGGCAGAACTATCTCTGCTGGCCCTCCGCCTGTCGCACGCTGTGATTTTCCTTTCCACCGGACTGTTTTCCAGTTTTTCCGAACAATGGCTACAACTAGTAATAATAACCCCGAGACTAGGCAGCCGCTGGGCCTAAAGAAAGCCAAGCAGAAGGAGCCGCTGCGACGGTTGAAGACCAAAGAGAACAGGAACAAACGAAAAGAAGTTCATGGACCATCCATGGTGTACCTGCAGGTGGTCGGTGCTGGAAGCAGAGATAATGCTGCGTCACTGTATGTCTTCTCCGAGTACAACAGGTAATACACAAATATGTCATGAGTTTTTGTAGCCCATTGAAAGCCCCACTACTTTGAAACCAAGGCTGTGTAAGCCTCTACTCTTCTCTACTCCTCCACTTTCACAGAAACATTTGAGATACAAAGTGTTGTGGGTTAGGGTTACATTAAATTAAAGTCCTGTCTAATAAAGAAAAGGTGGCATAAGTTGGCAATATCATTCATTTCTTAAAGATCAATTCAACAGCAGCTGAACATTGTGTGTGTGTGTGTGTGTGTGTGTGTGTGTGTGTGTGTGTGTGTGTGTGTGTGTATGTGTGTGTGTGTGTGTGTGTGTGTGTGTGTGTGTGTGTGTGTGTGTGTGTGTGTGTGGGGTGTTTAACTTTCACCTTGCTGCAGTGATGTTCAAGTGTACTCCAGGGTGTGTCAGTCCACTGTGACATGAGTATTGGGCATGATTACGACTGCAACACAACACTTCTTACTACACTCACCCATGTGAAACAGAGTTGCATTTGCTTTGCAGCCTGGTGTGAGGTTACTCTTTAAGGGGAAACTCCATTGAGTTAGCATTCCACGTCCATGAAGTTAGGGCACTATCCAGGGAGACATTTTAAAATAGAGTGGTCAGTATGTATGCAGTTGATACCCTAGGATGGGCCAAGATACATATGCATTGTCCTACTCTTTACATGTGCAACTCCATTAATATGGTGTTTTTGTAAAACCCTGCCTTCATGGTAAACACCCACATATTTTGTTACACAGGCTTTCTGTTAAAAATGTAAAGTACAGCCCAAATCAAGAAAACATTGATGACACCATTGGGGTTTAAAAAAGACGACTGAAAGCTCTGCCTGAGCCACAGATACTGAACCACTGCTCAGTAGTACATTGATGCAGTGCCTCTTTAAGTCTTAAAGATGCTTTCAGGTGGTCCCCAATTAAATGAGGTTTGGTACAATTACAAAAAAGTTATGAACAATTCAGTTAGAGCTTTCACATTTTCTACCCGGTATAGTCTCACAAAGAACAGTTTTTAAAAGAAACAAAATTATACATAGACATGATAGTCAAATTAAACTGACGGTGACTAACGTCCCTCCTCTCTGCTGCAGATACCTGTTCAACTGTGGTGAAGGAACACAGAGACTCATGCAGGAACACAAGTAAGCTGGTTTGAACACAGTGTTATCCTTGTAGTCGGTCTGATGGACAAAGACGGAGAGATAACTAATATACTGGTGCTTTCTTTTGACAGACTGAAAGCTGCTCGATTGGACAACATCTTCCTGACCAGACTGAGCTGGGGGAATGTGGGAGGTTTATCAGGTCAGTAACCTCAGTCTCTGCAGCATCCCTCGGCTCTACGGAGCGTTATAGTGAGTTTCATCGTCTATCTGTCTGGCTGCAGCTTTACTGTTCTGGTTCACTCTCAGCACTCTCATAGCAACGTTTTCAGAGTAAAAGTTGTAAACAGACACTGTACACGACCTGCTCAACTAGCTGGTGCACATAGTGGCGCATTTAGCAGCTAAAGAGCCAGATATTCACCATCAGGTGGACACAAACACGACTCCTAGTGAATAATAATGATCATGTTGCTCTGTAACTGCAGGATGTGTAAATAAGCAAATTATTTTCTATTCATTCTTTAATTTTTATTATTCTTAATAGTCTCTGGTTTTTACTATCACTTATGTTTTTTATGATGTCTTTTTATTGTAAAGCATTTTGAGCTACATCTCTTGTATGAAAAGTGTTCTATAAATAGTTTTTTATTATTATTATTATTATTATATGTCAATGCTGTGTTCACAGCTGTTATTATACGTAGGTTAAAATGGAAAAGTCTGACCTTACAAAACATACTTTCAAAAAGTTGTTAGTCGTTTGCTTTTATTAAATGGCCTCCTAATAGATAAATACTTGTAACTTAGAGGAGGAATATTTAGAGAATGTGCCTTATAATGATTTTAAAATTGACACCTAGCGGGAATCCTTATAAGTAGAATCTTGATGATTCAGAATGAAAAAAGGAGTTTGATTTAGCTGATTTAATTTCTAAGAAAACATATCTAATTTTAACAAACTGAATCGAGAGTCTTAAAGTGAATGTGGCTGTTTTTTTTGCTTTACAGACAGGCATATTTTTTTTGGAAGTAGGGCAACTACTAAAGATAATTTATATATCTTCATAAATGAAATTAATGAATATCTGAGTATTTTTGACTGAACACTTGTGTGTTGTTTCCTCTGCAGGGATAATATTAACCTTGAAGGACACTGGTGTTTCAGAGTGTGTTCTCTCTGGACCGCCACAGCTGGTGAGAAACTCATCCCACAGTAATCGCATCTCTGCAGCAGGTTTTTAATGGACACATGTATTCATTTCACATCGACTGTCTCTCTTCTTCTTCTTTTTTCATCAAAGGAGAACTATCTGAATGCCATCAAGTCATTTTCTGGACCACTGGAAGAAATCAAGCTGTGTATGTTGAATTTACAGATTAAGCATTGTTTTTTTTTGTGTAATATCTGTCTTGCGTGATGTTTACTGTCATACACTCCTAGTGGTTCAACCGTACACTGGAGAGACGTACACGGACGACACAATGACGGTTTATCAAGTGCCTATATTTGGTGAGTCTTTCTTGCATTTTTTTTTATGTTCACTTGGACTTCCTCCTAAAGTGTTTTGGTTGACAGCTGAGTGTTTTCTGCATTCACTCTCCAGCCCAGTTGACGGGTGACGGCAGAAAGCTCTCCCCCAAGTCAGGCGGGAGCAGCCCCTCTCGTAGCCCTCCCTCTCCCAGGAGGAACGACATCCACACTGACAGTCCAGACAGTCCAGGTGAGTCCAGGAGCCACTGGAGGACATATGGGGATTTTGCATGCGTCACAAACGGATGGAGAAATCCTAAAAACTTGATCTTAAATCACTTATTTGTGAAAATGATCTGGTAGTTTTGAGGAGTTCACAGATTAATTCTCAACCACCAACGTTATTACAATTCATCCTGAGGGGGGGGGCGCAAGTGTCTAAACCACATTTCCTGACAATCCATCCAATACTTGTTGAAACATTTCACGTTTATTTTAGAAGTCTAAAATCACTTCTATTTTGAGTGTGGTGTTGATGGACACTGTTGTCCCACAATGCAAGGTGCAGTTAAAATGAAGGAGCTAGTGTATATTCAGCTGGCATTAAATTGGAAGATGTGCAGACATGGGTGTGTTTTCAGTGACAGAATGAGTGACATTGCCTAATGTCTTGTAGGTGAAAGACGAAAAGCAAGTCGAGATACCTCTTTGGTGGTTTCCTTCATATGTAAGGTAGGAACCTTCAGAAATGTTGTCATCCTGTATGTAATGTACACATAAAGGAACGTCATCTGACATTTCTTTTTCTCTTTTACAGCTTCACCCCAAGAAAGGGAATTTCTTAGTCGCTCAAGCCAAGGAGCTCGGTTTGCCTGTGTGAGTGGATTTTTAATACAAATCGACCAGAACGTGGGCCAGTTATTAATCTTTTAAAAATGATAAGATTTAGTCTGAGATGGTGCATTTTTTTAATGATTTAATTGATTGCAATATTAACACAAGCTGTCAATGCAAAGCCCTTAAACTCACTTGAGTGAACAATGTTTCTGTTGGAACAAGATAATTATGACTCACTTTCCCCCCCGAATTTTACAAGATTGAAATGGTCAAATTTAAATATGCTAAATATTATATTATAGCTCTCTATATCATATATTACTAGTAAGTATTAGAGCTGCACGATATGGAAAATATGTGATAGCTTTGTTGAACATTGCGATAACGATATTACTGCCAATAAATAAACAGATTCAGATCTTTTCATTTTTTATTAGTCGATTATTGTTTGATCCATAAAATGTCAGAAAATGGTAAAAAAAAAAAATAATAATAATGTCACAATGTCCCAGAGCCCAAAGTGACATATTTAAACCCCCAAAATATTCAATTTCTAATTATGTAAAACAGGAAAAAAGTAGCAAACTTTACATTGGAGAAGCTGGAACCAGCTTTTTTTTTTTTTTTTTTTCTTCAGAACTACATTTAGTTTTCATCATTTTATATATAATACTGTAGTTCAGAAACTCTATTATAACTCTCTTAAACCTTTTTTCCCCCCACAGAGGCACAGCAGCAATCGGTCCACTCATAGCAGCATTGAAGGATGGGAGAAGTGTCACGTATGAAGGCAAAGAGGTGCTGTATGAAGATGCTCTGTTTGATATAAACTCCTTTACTTTACTCATTGCGGCTTTTTTTTTGTGTCCTTTTAGAGCTGAACCATGTCTCCTTTTTCACTATTAAAATGTGTATAAATGGGTATGTGTGTTGATTTGATGTGCATTGATTTATACGTCCTTTATTTCCACTGTCAAAGCACTTCGTAAACTATTGTTTTGAACTACACACATATACAAATAAATAAAGTTATTATATGTATTAGGCTGCAGCTCTGAACTGTTTTTCTTTCTGTTGTCTTGCAGATCCGGCCGGAGCAGGTTTGTACTCCCACTGACGTAGGACCAGTCTTTATTATTGTCGAGTGTCCGTCTGAAGAGTTTGTCTATGCTCTTTGCACCAATCGGCAGCTGAGAAGGTAGCGGTTTGATTATCTGTGATGTACATTTAAATAACTCATCAATACTATATCTGTTCTATATTAAACCTGAAACAGAACGTATTTTAAATTGAGTGCGTCATCCCCTCTAGATACCAATCAGGCGGGACAGAGGACCCTGCTGTGTTGATTGTTCACATGACTCCGGAGTCTGTTTTGACAACAGATCAATACAAGAAGTGGATGGAGAGGTTCGTATTCTCTTTTTTTTAACCTTAAGTTAAACACACAGAGGCTGAGAGTTTTTTTTTGTGTGTTTCTGCAGCTTTCCGTCCACAACTGAACACCTGATCCTTAACGAACAAGTCTGTACAGTCCACAATGTCAAAAGTTACAAGATCCAAGCTCAGCTGAACATGATTCACCCAGACATCTTTCCAGAACTCAAGTCTTACAAAACAAAGGTACCACAAAACCATACACATGCATCGCATTATGTATTTATCCAGTACAGGCTGGGCCACAAGAGATATTACTCCTTACAAAATTATACATAGATACTATTACACAGGAAGGAAGTGCTGGCGACACTTGGAGAACGGATCGAACAGACCTTGATAAAACACCTTTTACCCCTGGGTGTCACCAAAGCATATTTTGGGTTAATACTGGCTTCATTATTGCTGCAAGACTGCAAACTGGAAGAACACAAGAACATTAGAACTCACTGAATGGGTTAAGCTGCTTCCTTTTTTAAATACTTAATAGCTAGCATGAACAATACATAAGGAAAATGTAAGCAAGCCTGGGATTATTTTTTTCTGTACATTTAAGCTACAGTTGGTAACTATATAATAAAAAAATTACTTTTTGTCATATTTGCTCAAACTGTCACTATATCCTGACGGTATGACACAACTCAGATGGTCTGTGAAAAAATCATGTTGCTCTTGTAAGAAAAATAAGGCTTGATATCGTCATGGCTGAAAGTGTATGATATATTAATATAGGTGCATTTGTAAAATGTTTTGGGTGCTGTAATTCTTTTTAGTTTTGTTGTCCCTCCCTTTTTGAGATTTGGGTGTTATTGATAAAATAAGACATGCCTCTCTGGGTTGTAAACTGTAAATTCTCTGTAGTTTTCTTCATATTTTATCCTTCTCACTCCTCATGTTCTGCACATTTAGGGATATGTTTCTAATTTTTTAAAGCTGAAGCCTTTTGTCACTTGATTCGGCGATTGACAGAAATCATTTGAAACCTATTATTATCGATTGATTGTTTAGGTCATTTATCAACATTCACTGGTTCCAGCTTCTCCAGTATTTAGATGTACTGCTTTTCTTAGTTTCATACTGCTGTAACTGAATCTATCTTTGGGTTTTAGACTGTTGGGCAGACAAAACAAGATATTTGTAAACGTCACCATGGACTCTGGTTTTATCATGACATTAATTGGAGAATAATTAGAGTGAATGGATGATGAGTAAATCATTGGTTGCAGCTGTAATAAGTTTACATCACAGTGATAATTTATTTAATTTTTGGAATTTTGCTTTTTTTTTTTTTCCTTAGCAAATATATGTTGGTCTTTACCACAGTACATTATTTTATATGCATCTCCATTTGCTCTGTTATGTTTTTGTATACAGTTTTTTATTATTCCAATATTGACTGCAGTGGCTCTCAGTAACTATATTTCAACATGACTTCACGAAGTGATATATCAAGTAGCTCTAAGAAAACAACAACAACTTTTGTCTTCATTCCCCAGGAGGCTCAGGCTGCCCTGCACGTCCCCAACGTCAGAGCCGAGTGTCTGCTCAAGTTCCAGCTCAGACCTGTAATGGAGTGGCAAAGGTTAGTTTGTCCTTCAATCCCCCCCAATTTAGCCAACATTACTCTGCGGCTCCGAGCGCTGCCTTGTCACAGAAAACAATCTGGAATGGACCGTTGCACTCAGCCGCTTTCTTCCTCTTTCTTCTTTTTCAACCTCAAATGTCAGTGTTTTTTCTTCACCGTTTCTGTCAAGTACTGTAGTACTGCGCATCAAGGTCAGATGTGAATACAATTCTTGTTTTCCCCCGCCAGTGTTGTTGCAGGCAGTGGTGTGTGTCTTCTTGACTCTGTATCTCGTTTGTTAGAGACGCCATCCCCTCCTGCAACGCTGCAGAGTTTGTGAAAGAGGCTTCTGAGGTCCCAAACTTTCTGGAAGAAGTGG
Organism: Sander vitreus; assembly: GCF_031162955.1. Lineage (NCBI taxonomy): Eukaryota > Metazoa > Chordata > Actinopteri > Perciformes > Percidae > Sander > Sander vitreus. The sequence continues at coordinate 9,471,030 of NC_135869.1, read as the reverse complement.
ACAAGTGCAGGAAGATTTGCTCCACTGACGCTGCAGAGCTTTCTGGTGAGTTCTCCTCTTTAAACCCCAGAGGGATGTTTTTCTTTTTAGTTTTTAAAGCCAAACAAAATGTTTCTTATTTTTAAGTGGATGGTCCTTCAGTGATGAGAAGAAGAAAACGTATATTATCACGTATCATTGTAGAAATATGGTTATGTTTTCTACTTCAGGGCAAAGAGAAAAATACCCGGAGGTGGTTTTCTTGGGAACAGGATCAGCTCTTCCGATGAAGAGCCGAAACGTCAGTGGCACTTTAGTTAATATCAGGTATGGATCTCAGGTTTCCACACACACCTACAGGTAGACTGGAAAGAGATCAAATTTAAAATGCTTTTAATTTGTATATGTAATTGTTATTTTGTTCCCATAACACTAAATGAAAAGGGGACAATAATCAAGATCATAAATGTGCCATTTCCAGCACAACTCATCCTGTAGTTTGTTCTTAGTTTTATCATCACTTGGCTATTCTTAAATATCATTTCACTATTTAATTTGATCACTTTGAACACAACATTTGTACACAGAATATAAGCTGAGGATATACAGGGAAAAGAGGAATCTTATGACTCTCTCTCTTCATCTGGAATAACCAGAAGCATATTGCGAGTTCTCTTTGGAGAGTACACAGTTTACAGTAAACTGCAGTGAACGGTGTCCTCTGTCTTGTAGCAGGAGCGGGAGAAATGTCTTAATGCATTGAAACATAAAATCTGGCAAAAATCAGTTTTGAAATAATCAATTTAAACTTCTTTTTTCTCTTTTTAAATTGCATATTTTTTTGACACTTTCTATACATTTTGTATTGTTCCCCCCCTTCAGTCTTTACTGATGTTATATGATGACTGATGGCTGCACCCTTCCATCAAATGGAAATGCACTCAGTTGCCAGTTTATTAGGTACACCAAGCTAAAACTAAGGCAGTCCAATGTACCAATCCTGCAACAAATCCTCTTTATTGAAATCATAATGTTCAGTTAATGTTGAAACTGTTTGGAGAGGTGTTGATTTAACTGTATGATCATTTTGGGGGATGTAGTTTGCGGCGCTAGGTTTGAATCGTGCTCCACCACACAACAGGAGCTTGTAAAGATGGACACAGTGGGTTCAGTGGAGTTAAAGAGGGTCATAAATCTGTACATTTTGGTGCAGACCTGTAAAAACTGAATGGGTGACACTTAATAAATAAGGATGCATTTAGTTGGATTGCACCTGGAAATCCTTCACTGTCAAAATGTGGCTGAAGCACATAGTGGGGGTACAAGAAAGAAAAGCGTTTGGATATGCCCTCATTCAGTTTACGTTAAGTGGGTCTTGTGTTTGTGGCTGCATGTAGCCCGAGTCAGTCCATGCTGCTGGACTGTGGCGAGGGAACCTTCGGTCAGATCTGCAGACACTACGGGGACGATGTGGACCATGCTCTGTCCAAGATCTCAACCGTCTTCATCTCACACATGCATGCTGACCACCACACAGTAAGCAGCTATTCATGATTACCATGCTGTGGTTTAATATAGGAAATGCCATAACATCTCAAATGTGAAGCCAGCTGCTTGAAAAATAACCGCCAATCTTCTTGTGTTAGGGGCTGCTCATGTTGCTGTATCAGAGGGAAAGAGCACTGGTATGTAGGCCTGCAACAATTATTACATAATTATAAAACTTTTTTTTTTTTTTTTTTTACACATAATCAAGGTTTCTTTGTCTAACCGCAATTAATTGCTAACATTAGCTAAGGTCTTAAGGCGTATGACTGGTAATTGTTGACTTTGTTAAGATATGCAAATAAGTGATTATTGGTCGGACTATATCTTTTTATTATTATTTCAATTGTTAGTAGTTGGCACTTGGCCTTAGACGTTCATAGCAACAAAAATAACAAACAGAATATATCCTGGAAATTATTCAAAACTTTAATTTGTTTGAACAAGTAACGAATGAATAAATATTTCAATTTGACTGAAGAAGACGGTTGTATTGTTTATTGCAATTATTTGTGAGACAATTAATTGTACAGCAAAATTTGGAATGTGTTACAACTCTACTGGTATGTAAAGGAAGAGGTGACTTAAATCTTAATACAGTGTTTCTTTTGACCATTTAATGTTTGAATAATTATTTGTTAAACAAAAAACGTTTGTGTCTCTTAGACAACGTTAGGCAAGGCATTCAGCCCGGTCTTCCTGGTGGCTCCGTTCCACATCATGACCTGGCTCAACCAGTATCACGATGACTGCGAGGAGATCCTCCACCATATCAAGTACGTGGATACAAAGGCAGCTTAAGATAACACAGACTTCACCTTTATGCTCTGGGACTGTGGATGTTTTTGTGTGCTCAGCTTAATCAACTTTTATTCTGCTTTAGGGCAATATTGTATTTACAGGATTTTAACGTCAATGGTATGAAGTATTGTGATTGATCTATTTAGTGGATCATTTCAAGGCTAACTAGTTATGATTTTAGCTACAAGTTCTCAATAGAATTTGTAGAAAATGTGCTACAATATAACTCCGTACATATTTGTTTAGTGCAACACAGTACACATACATGGATAAAATGTACGCATGGATCTTGTGTTTTAGGTAAAGTTTTTATCTGAAAAGTAACTACAGCTGTCAGATAAATGTAATGGAGTAAAAAGTAAAGTATGAAGTAGCAGGAAATGGAAATATTCAAATAAAGTGCAAGTACATCAAATTGTACATAGAGGGGCTGTACTTGAAATACTGAAAAAAACAGCGGGCTGGGATTGTTTTCACACGGCTCTAACAGACTGTTGCCCAGTACCTGAAATATCAAAGTTTTTTTCACAGCTACATGCACTAACATGCATGCGCGAAAGGACTAGCTATCAAAACAAAAACAGAAGTTTGGATTACAACACACACAGAGAGGGAGTGTGACTTCTTCTCTGCTTAGAACGCCATAGCAAATGTTTGTTTGCTGCTATAATAATGTTCTGAATATCGAGTACAGACCCTTTTTAAGTACAGTACTTGAGTAAACATGCTTAGTTACTTCCCATCTCTGACTGTACAGAGATTTAATTCGGCTAACACGATTTTTGCCTGTTAACAGCAAAGTTTTTTTTGGGGAGCATGCTACTGTGGCTATAGATTTAAAAAAAAAATTTTGTTGGCTTGGCGTCTTAACATCCGTTTTGTGCTTCAGCCTGATCCCTAACAAAGTTCTGTGTGACGGTGCCGAGGTGCCCAAGCAGAGGACAAAGTCGTTCATCCAAGCGCTGCTGATGAAGAATGAGCTGGAAAAGGTGTTTTAACATCACATCCTTTCGATATTGAAGGCTTCAGTTTTTTTTTCTCAAAATGTACTCATTCTTTTTGTTTGTGCGTGTTCTCAGTTCCAGACGTGCATGGTGCGTCACTGTAGGAACGCCTTCGCCTGCAGCTTCACTCACCGCTCAGGCTGGAAACTGGCCTTCTCTGGTGACACCATGCCCTGCGATACGTTTGTACACACAGGTTAGTACCACTCCGAATGATTAAAGTCATTTCATGCAAGTGTATCTAGGCAGACTACTTACAGTTTGGAATATTTAAAAGCGTACGCTCGATTTGCTCTTACAGAGATTCGTAAAAGCAGCTGGACTACACGGGTTGTATCTAAATAATTTATCCGATATTTCCTAATACTTTCGATCACTCTCGTAGCTGGCAGGCTCTTCTAATGGTTCATGTGGGATCCCACTTCATTGACTATTCTTAAATTGCTTGACTGAATCCTGTCCAAGAAAAGCCTCCCAGAGACAGCGAGTGTATCCCCTGCCTGCTCATTATAGATGGCTCAGCTCAGCAGACAAACAGGGTGGGCCCATTCTTGATTATGCAGACTACCTGATTGATTTCTTGCGGGGCAGGTAGAGGCTGTAAGTGCTTCTCTTTGATTTTTATTTATTTATTTTTTATTTTTCCGGGCAGGAAATAATGCAACCTTACTGATCCACGAGGCCACGCTTGAAGACGGGCTGGAAGAGGAAGCTGTAGAGAAAAGACATAGGTGGGTAAAATAAATGGCCACAAACTGAATTATATGAAATGAATAAAAAAGGAGCAGTTAAAGTTAAAGGTGCCTTTCTTGGCACTCAAGGACACCGTACAGTCATACATAAGACATTTAAAAACAGCAACAAATAAAGAATACAACAATAACAACAACAGAAAGAGGCAGAGCAATTTACATTAAGTGGAATAGGCAGCAGGAGATCAGACAAATATGGGGGGGGGGGCGTGGGGCGAGGTTGTGGAGGACTTTGAACTGGATACGGAACTGGACCGGGAGCCAGTGGAGCTGTTGGAGGACAGGAGTGATGTGGTGGATGGAGGGGGTTTGAGTTATGATGCAGGCAGCTGAATTCTGGACCAGTTGAAGTTTATGGAGGGATTTGTGAGGGAGGCCGAAGAGGACAGAGTTACAGTAATCCAGACTAGAGATGTTCCGGTATCGGCTCCGATACTGCCTAAAACGCTGGTATCGGGAAGTACTAGAGTTTATACACCGATCCGATACCACGTAATAAAGCCCTAAAGAAAAAATACGTTAAAGTAGTTTATTTGTTATTTTTCCGTTATAACTGATTGTCAAACTGCAGAATAAAAGAAGGTTCTGTGGCGTTCATTGTTCATGTTTCAGAAAGAGTTTAACCTGTGCCAGACTGACAACAAAGAGAAATATCACATCCATACAGGGATAGTAGTATACAGCTTGTTACACATCATATAATCCATACAGAGATAGTAGTATACAGCTGTTAAAACATAATAAAATATATGACACACTGGTATCGGATCGGTACTCGGTATCGGCCGATACGCAAGTTCAGGTATCAGAATCGGTATCGGGAAGCAAAAAATGGTATCGGACCATCTCTAATCCAGACAGGAAGTGACGAGACTGAACAAGGATAGTGGAAATGTCACTGAGTCACTGAGTCATGAGCCAACAAAAGAAATGTACTTTATCAGCTGTCGGAGGTTGCACTCATTTTTGAGTGCATTGTGGCGAGTTAAGGAAAGAACATTCTAACGGATGTTGACATTGGCTTTTTATGGTGCCAGAGGGAGTCTGTCTTCACAAAAATATCTTTATGTCAACAGAAAACAACATTCCCATCAACAGTTTCCCTCTGAAACTCTTTAGAGTCAGCTTTAGTGAGAAAGCGGTAGTTCTGACTTTATGCTTCATGTTTTCTGACAGCACAACCTCCCAGGCCATCGATATCGGCATGAGGATGAACGCCGAGTTCATCATGCTGAACCACTTCAGCCAGCGTTACGCCAAGATCCCTCTCTTCAGTGAAGACTTCAACGACAGAGTGGGCATCTCATTCGACCACATGAGAGTAAGTTTATCACTGGACAACAATGTTCATGCACATGTAATATCTGATATAAAAAAAAACAACTTTTATTCTGCTTTCTGGAAATATTGTATTTACGGGATTTTCACATCAATGTTATAACGTATTGTGATCTATTTACTGGATCATTTAAAAGGCTGACCAGTTATGATTTTAGCTACAAGTTCTCAATAGAATTTGTAGAAAATGTGGTATATCACTATATACTGTACATTTGTTTAGTTCAACACAGTACACATACGTGGATAAAATGTACGCATTGGATTTTATGTTTTAGGTAATGTTATCTGACACGTAACTTGAGCTGTCAGATAAATGTAATGGAGTAAACATTAAAATATAAAGTTTAAAGTAGCAGAAAATGGAAATACTCAAAGTACAAGTACTTCAAAATTGTACTTAAGGGGCTTTACTCAAAATACTGAGAGAGAAAAAAGCGGACTGGGATTGCCTCAACACGGCTCTCACAGACTGTTAGTTGGAGCATGACAAGCCTGGTAAATGTGTCTCGAGTGGTGATTGTCTAGTTACAAGTTTAAAGGAACTTAATTAAGAAGGAACTTTGATTGTTCATTTGATATAAATATGAAAATGTTGAAATTCATCGGGAACGACATGTTCCCTTTTCAAATCTTTCTCAGTTATTCTGTTCAGCTGTGAATACTTGACATATTTTTTAAATATCACGTAATTTGAGCATCTTAAGATGTTTTTGGATAAGGCCAGTGTGTTTGTGTATATATATATATATATATATGTAGATATAACCTTTTTAACAAGACAATTCAAAGTGCTTTAAATGAGACAATGTATTCAACAACAAACAAGGAGTTATAAAATGAGATGATTTATTAGGGTAAAATAGAAAATAAGTAGCTAAAATCGAATAAAATGGTGTAAACATTAATATTTAAAAACAGTATAGTGCAAGATATGAAGGAATAGTTCTAAATACGATTTAATGAAAGGCAGCGGCAAAAGTTTTGAGCCTCGATTTTTTTAAAAGAATCTTAGACAAGAATTTAGACTGTAGACAGGTGAATGGTAACGCACACTGAATGTTCTGTTAATATGAGACTGCAGCAGTACGTTTGTCTGAACAGCTGCACTCCTGAGCATTATATTGTTTTAGTTCACTGCTGATTCCCCGTCCTGAAGTACATAAAGATATTTCCCTTTCAGATGCAAGGCGGAACAGAAGTTAGTTGTGAGATACACCACAGTATTTATGAGCCTCACTTCTTCATAAGAGTTACGAGTTCAGACCTGGTACCATCACTTGACCATTTTCTCCATTTCCTCTTTGCTCAGATTGGCTTTGGGGACTTTAAAGTCATCCCCAGGCTCATTCCCCCACTTAAAACCCTTTTCGCCGAGGATATCGGTGAGATGGAGGAGAGGCGAGAGAAGAGGGAGCTGAAACATTCGAGAAGAAGCAGAGAGCAGAAGACGACCGACGTGGGCCGAGGTGTCAAAAGAGACCAGGAGGAGGCAGCGACAAACAGCACACAGACCAAGAGGCTGAAGACCAGCGGAGGCCTGACTGACCAACTGTGTTAAACACATGGACTTAGAACTGAGAGCATCCTGAGTTCTTTTATTTAAATAAGTTTGATTTTTATTTGTCTCGTGTGGTTTAATTGAAGAAAAAGCATGTATATTTCATGTATTGCAGTGTACAAAGCTCAGCTATAAATATAGTTTTTGTTTTTCATTAAAAAGAATAAAAGCAGTACCACACAGGCTGTAGTTCCATACAATTATCTCCAAGCTATTCATTATATTTAAAAAGTGGATAATGTTGCAATACATATATTTTATACAGATGAAAAGGAAGACATGATGATCTACTATTGGATGGATTTTCATTAAGTTTGGTTCAGACTTGCCCCCCCCCCTAAGTATGAACTGTAATAACTTTGGTGATCCCTTTTCTTTCCATATAGTACCATTATCAGCTAAAACATTTTGTGCTATTTATTTATTAGGTTATTTAACAGGGACCATACACTCAAGATTACCATTGTAGCAGGAGCAGTGCATCAGATGTGTATACAAGGCAGCCGTCCCTGGTTAAGCTTTTAAATTCAGGTTAAAACCGCTAAACAAATGGAAACTGATTCAGGATAAAGACAATGCTCAGGTTGACATTCCCATTAGCCTCAGTTGCACTTATGTTGTGCTAATTAGCAAATGCTAACAGGTTTAATCTGGTGAACATGGTAAACATACCTGCATAAAAGCATGCAAGACATGCTAATTTACAGCACCACCCGCATGGCTGTTTTCAGAAGATTCGGTCCAGTTTACATTGATACTACCATCACTTGGACTGACAGAAGACCTTTCAACTTTTTATCAGTTACTTTTAACAAGTTTACTCGCTAACTAGCAGACAAACTGACCAACACATATATAATAATAGATCGATACATGGCGTCTGTGTATCCATACAGTATTGCCACGGAAAATATTGTGATACTATGCTGTATCCATTTTTCCCCCCACCTGTAATAGCTGCTAGTTTATTAACCTCCACCCAGGAGATTATGTTTAGCAGTTGTTTGTCAGCAGGATTACAGAACAACTGGCCTAATTTCCATGAACCTTGGTGAAAGCGTGTAGCATGGACCAAGGAAGAACCCATTCAAATTAGGAGAGGATCCGGATCACGGGGTGCATTCACAAATTATTTTTCACTTTAGTTAACATTACGAGTTAGGGCGTGGCCTTGGCAGAGGTCTGCGTTCTCCAAGTGCCATTCTAGTGATTTTGACATTCTAAAAAAGATCAGCATCGCACCTATATTTGTAATCATATATGTCAGTTAATCAGTTTGTTACTCTTAAACACACATTTTCTATTTTTAAATTAGCCGAGCTTCTCCACAACTAGTATTTCTTTCAAACGCATAAAAAGTAAGAAAATGGAATATTTCTTTAACAAAAACTCCCCAAATCTACTAAACTGCTGGTGTTGCAGTGACACATGATTTTCTTTTGGACACATACTGGGCTTTTTCCAGCATCTAATCTTTTTGAAAAATGTATCCAGTCTGGAACATTTCATATGTGAGCTGCAGTAGAGGCCAGAGACCTCAGTAAGTGAAACCATTGTTGTTGAACATTTCCACTTCAGACCTCGTGGGGGCTTCAGTGAGCCACCACAGCTTACATCAACCAGCTACTGGAGCCTAAAGGAAAAAAAGAAAATCAGCCAACATGGTAATAATGCTCATGAAAAGTGACATATTATTGCCACTTGAGGGAGCGATGGCTGCAGGAATCTGATTAAAAAAAAGGACAGAGGATTTCAGCCCTTAGAGGGGTCCGGTGTGTGTAATTGGCAGCTCTGTTAAAACCATTACAAGATATTGAAGACATTGGCTCAGTCGCTCTCAGTATGGGGATTGTTAAAGCATCTTAAATTTGGCTTGTTTATGTTTCCTTTTGATTTGACATAGGACATACAGTATGCCATCCACATACAGTAACTGCAGGCAACTGAACTTTGATTCCTGGGGCTGACCTTTCAATTCTAGAGAAGAAGTAGCCCTCAGAGAAAACATTTAGCCTACCACTGTCCTGCATTACCTCCCTGTTATTGTTAAAATGGTCAAATTTACTATCAGCTATTGTTCAACTCTAAATTCAAGGCCAAAGGTAAAAGCTGACTTGAGAGGACCCCCCCCACCACCCATCTCATCAGATAAGACATGTGCCAGAACTCTGCAGTAAATGTGGGTTTTTAGAGATTAGTGGGTTGAGCGGTGGGCCGGCGATTAGCCTATTTTCTGGAGTGTGAAGCAGTGAGATGAAGATGCATTGCTCCCGGAGCCTGGAGTCTGTTTAGGGGCCTTTGCTGCCAACGAGGCCTCCTAAGTACAGAAATAGGTTTTAACACAAGCATTGCAAAGTCAGAACGGTGGATTGATAAACCTAGTCATCACTTGACCAGCAATGGACCACCACAAACTATAATTGAAGGCATAATTCAAGTGTATTCATAATGCTACATTTTAGAAAACCACCTGAGGCTCCATATTTGAGTGCACAACTCACTGTCCTGATTTTTTTTTCCTGTCTGAGGAAATGCCATTTAAGATTTTTGGGGTCAAACCTGCGGAAACTTGAAAGGATAATACAGGCTTATTACAATGAGGAGCTTTATTGTTGTAGTTTTGACCATGATTTCTATTAGTTATGCTAACATTGTACTCGCCAAAGTAATTGCTGAACTCTGGGAACACGGCTGCATTGATAAAAGTCCGACGTGACAAGAAACACAAGCAGTCAGACATCAGACCACTTTATTTGGAGGTAAAACTGAAATTGTTGAGTCAAAGTTGAACCAAGAAGTGGTTCTGTAAACTGCGATCATTTGACTGTTTGACTTTGTTTTTTTCTTCGAGTTAAGTTTGGCTAACCTGGGTGTTTATTTAAATCCTGTCTGATTGTTAATGTCACCTTGCTCAGCAATTAACATTGTGAATGTTGTTTGTCAATTGTTCATCAATTGTCAACAATGAAGAACATCAAGGCATTTTGCTTGGTTAGTGAAGAGTTTGTAGGTAACTAATGAGGCATACATTGGCTGTTTAAGAGTCGTCAATGAAGTTTCACCATGTCGCTCTATCAGAAGTGTGCTACTCCGATGATCAACAGCAATTAGCATATAATGATTTGAACTGTCTTTAAACCGCAGGTTTGGACAAAGACGAGACACTCATCAGTTAACCTGATGTTCACTGGATGTCAGGAGCTGACGTGTCTTTTCTTAGAGACTTGGGTGCCATACAACCGGGTGACTCTTTTTCTGTGTGGCCCGTCTGACGGCCACATTCTGCTCGATTCATGCACAAGTTTAAGGAGCTGATGGGATGGCAATGAACTGGAATTGGTACCTCGTATGATTTCATGTAAAAAAATAAAAAATGACTGACTGAAGATGGATTGCCAGAAAATTTGGAACAGAGCAAAGAGCCACAATTTTGTTTTCTAAGCTAAGAGATCACATCACTGTTGTATGAGGATATAAGGAAGTATAGGATGTTGAGGATCTGATGAGAGAGCAGTTGAGATGGATGTCAAAGGCAATGCACGGGCTGGTGCATTTTTAGGAGGGCTCAAGCCCCCCTAAAAAAGGTCTAAAATCGCCAATGTCATGCTGTACATCTCAACAGAGGTGACAGGATGGTGAGGGGATGCTTTATCTTTCAAGTGTCCTAAACAGGATACAAAAACAACGTGAACTTTTACCTTGAACCACATACTTTTGACTCTTAACGTAATTGCAGAACTATAACTGACCACTCGTGCACTGAAAAATGGCGGAGAAGAGGCCTCTCCTGTCGGCACAGGAATCACTTAACAGGATATAAGTGATCACAAGTTCTCCCTACCGTATTCAACTGAACCCAGTGAATGACTAAAGAGGAGAACCTCTTTTTATAAAGGAGGGATAGAGAGAAGGAACGAGTTGAGTTCCTCTGGCTAGAGGAGAGGGATGGAGAGAGTAGAGGAGGAGATTTTAGGGTTAGGATTACAGACCCTTCTTGGACAAACAGGACAGGATGGGTTAATCGGGTATAAGCAAGTGGCAACCTCCAGGCTTGAAAAATGAAGCCAATGCTAGGTGCCTTAAACCTGCATTCTTTCTAAAGGGCCAGCAGGGGCGCGACTCAATGGGTTGTAAAAAGACGTCTATGAGAAAATGACCCTACTTCTCATTTGATTTATTACCTCAGTAAACATTTTCCTAACAAGCTGATGTTCAATCTGTAAGTTATGTTCCCATATTGTAGCGTAAAGTAAGATGATTGACAAGTCGCTACCACAGCGCTGAGCACGGTGTCCTTGGGTTCTTAGTCAGATCCACCCCTTGCTCGTCCCCAGCTCCACCCTCTCGTCCAAATATGGTCACTCCAAAAACCAAGATGGCGACAGCTAAACTTGAGGCTTCAAAAAGGTAGTCCACAAACCAATAAGTGACGCCACGGTTATGTCCACTTTTATTTTTTTATACAGTCTACGGTTATAAGTAGGCTTGACATGTAAATAGAGGCGTGGTTGAGCTGTGGCCCTGCTCTCTAGTTCACTTTATAATTTTAAAGGTCTCAAGACACGTTGCTCTTTGATGCTTTTATATAGGCCTTAGTAGTCCCCTAATACTGTATCTGAAGTCTCTTTTATATAGGCCTTAGTAGTCCCCTAATACTGTATCTGAAGTCTCTTTTATATAGGCCTTAGTAGTCCCTTAATACTGTATCTGAAGTCTCTTTTATATAGGCCTTAGTAGTCCCCTAATACTGTATCTGAAGTCTCTTTTATATAGGCCTTAGTGGTCCCCTAATACTGTATCTGAAGTCTCTTTTATATAGGCCTTAGTGGTCCCCTAATACTGTATCTGAAGTCTCTTTTATATAGGCCTTAGTGGTCCCCTAATACTGTATCTGAAGTCTCTTTTATATAGGCCTTAGTGGTCCCCTAATACTGTATCTGAAGTCTCTTTTATATAGGCCTTAGTGGTCCCCTAATACTGTATCTGAAGTCTCTTTTATATAGGCCTTAGTGGTCCCCTAATACTGTATCTGAAGTCTCTTTTATATAGGCCTTAGTGGTCCCCTAATACTGTATCTGAAGTCTCTTTTATATAGGCCTTAGTGGTCCCCTAATACTGTATCTGAAGTCTCTTTTATATAGGCCTTAGTGGTCCCCTAATACTGTATCTGAAGTCTCTTTTATATAGGCCTTAGTGGTCCCCTAATACTGTATCTGAAGTCTCTTTTATATAGGCCTTAGTGGTCCCCTAATACTGTATCTGAAGTCTCTTTTATATAGGCCTTAGTAGTCCCCTAATACTGTATCTGAAGTCTCTTTTATATAGGCCTTAGTAGTCCCCTAATACTGTATCTGAAGTCTCTTTTATATAGGCCTTAGTAGTCCCCTAATACTGTATCTGAAGTCTCTTTTATATAGGCCTTAGTGGTCCCCTAATACTGTATCTGAAGTCTCTTTTATATAGGCCTTAGTGGTCCCCTAATACTGTATCTGAAGTCTCTTTTATATAGGCCTTAGTAGTCCCCTAATACTGTATCTGAAGTCTCTTTTATATAGGCCTTAGTAGTCCCCTAATACTGTATCTGAAGTCTCTTTTATATAGGCCTTAGTAGTCCCCTAATACTGTATCTGAAGTCTCTTTTATATAGGCCTTAGTAGTCCCCTAATACTGTATCTGAAGTCTCTTTTATATAGGCCTTAGTAGTCCGCTAATACTGTATCTGAAGTCTCTTTTATATAGGCCTTAGTAGTCCCTTAATACTGTATCTGAAGTCTCTTTTATATAGGCCTTAGTGGTCCCCTAATACTGTATCTGAAGTCTCTTTTATATAGACCTTAGTGGTCCCCTAATACTGTATCTGAAGTCTCTTTTATATAGGTCTTAGTGGTCCCCTAATACTGTATCTGAAGTCTCTTTCCCGAAATTCAGCCTTCGTGCAGAATTACAGCCACTAGAGTCAGTCCCACAATGAGCTTTCCTTAGGATGTGCCATTTCTGTGTCTGTAGCTATTGAGGAGGAGAGGGGGGGGGGGGCAAGGGGGAGGGTGGGGGGTGTGGCCTTGACCAACCGATAATAAAAAAAAATGATTTAATCTGTAACAATGATGGTTCAGTGTACAGTTTGAAGATTAGCTTGTACATTGTACATGCAGCCTACTGAACACCTCTACAGTAAAAAAGCAGACAGGGGGCATTGTTTCTGGCCAGAGATGATGCAATTTAAAACAGAAAGGAGTGATGAAATCCCATTGTATTGGCTGGTGGCAGGTATCACAAAACCTTGACAACATCACTAGATGTGTGAGAAAATCAGACTTTTTAAAAAAAATGGGTGAATGTGATGGTGATTCATCTTTCCCTGGAATAAAACACCATTACCACTTCTTTAGATGGTGCTTTGTTTCTTCTATCGTAGATATTTGTGAATATGGGTAAGCTCCTCGAGGGATTCTTTTTAAAATTAAGGCTAAAAAAAAAAAAATAAGGGGGAAGAAACTTTGTTGCCATCTTTGGATTCACCATCTAGCCCTGAGATTGACTACCCAAAAATAACTATGGATCAAAGTGGAAGTCATTAAAATATAACATCATCAAACTGACTGGCACCTGCGTTATTCATGTTTGTCATTGTTTATTTGGTGTGGAATGAAGGGAGACAGATCTGAACAGAGCGGGACGCCACCAATCAGATACACCTCCTCCACCTGAATCCTCCGCTTCAGTCCAAAGTCAATTATGCAGCCCCGCTCGCCTCTTCTCACATTTTCTGCCTGACTGCTGATTCAGAGAGCAGCCCCGTTCTGCTCTGGCAGAAATATAAGTGTGAGGTGATCTGAGGGGACTTGTGTGGGGGAAAGAAAGGAGGCACCGGGGCCCTGAGCCTCTCAGATTAGAGGTCACACTCCTGGCCGGCACACCACTGTCAAGACGGACAGTTTGGTAATTGTGGGCAGATGATCTGTCCCTGCTTATCTGACCATTCCTCCTGCACTGCTGTCCGTCAGCTGCCACATCACATCTACATCTTGATCCAGGCCGCTCAAACACCTCTATCCATATTTGTAAAGCACAAACAGACTACAGAATGTGAGACCTTTGATACCTTTCACAGTACTGTCAAAGTGGCTTTTTTCTGAAGCAGCTTTTGTGCAAGGAAAGAAGAGGTGGTGCAACACCGCATTAATATTCCTTGTGGTTCTGCCTGGGTTAGCCCCTCCCCACCCCCAGCATGGCTGCTCGCCATTAACAGACTGAGAGAAAAACCTCAGGAGGCTTGGAAAGCACTCACCTGGCCCTGCATGTGAATAAAGTAAAGATCTTCCCCCCCACCCGGGAAAACAATCAGCTGCTCTGATATTCACAAGCGGTCGCAGGAAAGCACAAATCTCACCTGCTTGCTGCTTCGTAGAACAGAAAGACGAGAGGAGGCAGCATTGAAAATCATTTGTTTTTACTTGGTGAGCTGGATAAACTAACATTGATTTTATTTTATTTTTCTTCTTTCTTGTTTGTTAAGCCAGACAGTCAGATAAAGACTCACTGAGGATTAAGGAGCCCATACTGAGACACTAAAATATGCCTGACATGCATTATTCTTAACTTCTGAAATAAAGTTCCCATGGGAGTTTGTATGCAATGTGTAGATCAGGGAAATTCTCCTCAAAATATCACTCAGGCTGAGGATTATGAGGCAGCTTTTTTTTTGGGTCAAGCTTCTGATTTTTTGACACTTTGTTCATGAAGAAAAACACTGTAGCTGCTGCTCCAGAATCGCAGTTTAGTGTTTGAGTGACTGACTCAGATGTGGTTTGTGGTTTATTCTGTGGGGGGATACTGATGAATTTCAGTATTTACAAATGCAGTAATGAGAAAATGACAAGGGACAAGATGTAACAACCTCATGCTGCAGGGGCAATTCTAGAATCAGACCTGTAATGATAATGTGATACGGATACTGGAGCCTTGCAAAAGTGTTAACCCCCCCCCCCCCGCTAAATCAGTTATTTCATTAGCCGATAATCTCTGAGCTAGCTCCTGAACAACAACGTCAAATTTTTTGACACAATTAACACTATGATGGAACTAAAGCTGACACTTTATAAGTCACATTAATAATGACCAATTTGACACAATGTTCTAACATTCAGCAATTTTAGTTGCTTACGTTTCAATTTGGGTTCTAATCTGAGCCATGAAATTACCAACTTCTTCTCTGGGGACTACCAACGTTAAACTTTAACTTAAACTTTACCTGTTCTCCCTCTGACAGATCAGATAAGAGACTCAGCCAAAGGCGGGAGTCTGGCACAACACAAACACTATGTTTCTGTTAACCCTTTCCTTGACTGGGTTACAGGTGCATAGCATCGGTGGCAGCGACACAGGATATTAAACCTGTTTCAAGCCCTTTGAACCTGTAATAGTTTGTCCTCTGTCACTAACAGACAAGTTCAAAAACTCTCACTTGAAGCACTAAATTAGATTTTTTTTAAAACCCTATGTTGGCTGATTTTTAATATTATAATTTTTAGGGGGGCTGAGATGAAATTTAGGGGGGCTTGAACACCCCTACAAAGGGTGTAAAATCGCCCATGTCATGCTGTACATCTCAAGAGAGGTGACAGGATGGTGGGGGGATGCTTTATCTTTCAAGTGTCCTATACATGATACAAAAACAACGTGAACTTTTAATCTGAACCACGTACTTTTGACTCTTAACGTAATTGCAGAACTATAACTGACCACTCGTGCTCTGCAGAAGTCACATTCGATTATCATCCTGTTTAAGCGCACTAACTAAAAATAAACCACAATGAAATCATGTATAGATGTCTAATTAAAAAATAAAAATAAAAATTGACTTCCTGCTGCAGCAGCCAGTCATTCATTCATGTACTAATTCATAAAATGTGTGTTAAAATACGCCTGAATCAGGCCACAGTGACTCACTACTATAATGTAACATGTCCTTGATGTTGCAGAAAACCCTCAACAGCTCCAATGTATTTATTTCCATGTTTCCTATTCAATTATGCCTCTGAATGTGTTAATAAAAATCTATAATGGTCCTCAGTGACTCATTAAATAATTTTTAATCTCATTGAATAAACCTCTAGGCATTTATTTGTCACTTAAAGTGCACTTGCAGCCCATCTCAATAACCTTACATCTACTGCATCAGTCCAAAGTAATATATACACAGCAAAGTCGTAGCATGTATTCATTTAGCCTTTACTGTATGTAGCCTATTATGGATTTGTGAATAAGCTGGACAAAGAAAATGTTCTTCTACGTCCTAAAGGCTAAGTGGTTAAGAACAACCAGGGACCTTTGATGCATGTCATGCACCCTCTCCCCATGTTTCAGGTCTGTTACACTATCTCTATCAAAATAAATCAAATTCGAAGCTAACTTTTGAAATGCGAATTAGGTGCATTTCCAATCAACTAGTTTGGTCAGAAGTTGGCACTATAGGCTGCGCTTGGCTGTAAATAAAGTAGAAGAAGAAGCGGTGCAGTAAGCAATGCCCCCCCCCATACTTGTGTAAAGCATCCTTGGGTTTCATTAAAAGGCGCTATATAAATCTAAGCAGGTGTGGTAAAAACACTACCGCTTTTGTCCAAAGGTGCCGCTAGAATCAACACAAACTGAAAGTTCCTCGCAGCCACTTTAATATAGTCAATCCATCTCGTAGATGTTGAGATATTTTGCAGGATAAGTGAGTGATGACCTTTATTTTTTAACATATAGCTTCAAAGCTGTTAATAAACACCTGAAATGTTACATACAATTGGTCATACATACTGTA
Source organism: Sander vitreus (assembly GCF_031162955.1). Taxonomy (NCBI): domain Eukaryota; kingdom Metazoa; phylum Chordata; class Actinopteri; order Perciformes; family Percidae; genus Sander; species Sander vitreus. The sequence goes on along the minus strand of NC_135869.1, from coordinate 9,454,242 downwards.
TATGTAAAACATTTAAAAGCATAGTAAAGATGGAGCACACACACATTCTGCTCCTGAGAATCAACTCTCACCAACACACACTAGTGAAGATGTACAGTAAAGTACAAAGTTGTCAGTAGGACAACATGGAAGACAGAGACAGCAAGATAAGAAATGTGCATTAAAGAGGTGATAGAATGATTATATAGGGTATTTTACACTGTTCCTTAAGGTCTCCTAATAGGGTATGTGACATTGGTTGGGCTGAAAATTGCCCGAATGCTATTTTATTAGCGCTGATTGGTTTGAGCGAACCACATAGAAACACATTGGAGACGAGACAGCAGGTCTCATGTTTCAGACACTGCAAAGTTATACATTGTTTGTCGGGCTATTTTGTTATTAAATTCACTTGAGACTTTTTTAAGAGAGAAATCAACTATATAAAGCTCAACTATGGGTCTAATACGATTTCAATTTAATGAATTTTTGTGAACATTAGGGATTTTGTTAGCTGCGACTGTCCCTTCAATCCTATGTGTACAGATCGCGGCTAGTTAGATTCATTTTCAGCGTAATTAGAGTATATTTACAGTTTGAATTTTGTCACGCCACTTATACAACATCTACCCCAAGGTCTTATAAAGCTAACAATGGTGTCCGATTTCAATTTAATGCATTTTTGTGAATTTCAGAGGAATTCTAAGAGGAGGCTAGCTAGCTCTCATTGATAGAGCTCCATCCAGCCTCAGGCTCTATCAATGAGACTCGCGGACAAGAGACGTTTATTTCCCCCATCGTTTGTTTAAATAACTCAACACATTATAATTACACACATAAGATTAACTGGAACCTGTGGTAAGAGATTGCTGGCATAACAAGCTCGCTGACCGCGCTCTCACTCACACACACCGGCCATTTAGCAGGAAGAGGGGAGCTGCAGGCCATGGAGCTCTGTCAGGGCAGCGGCGTTTGGTAGTCCATTAACCCAAAAAACTGTGACTTTGCGCGGGTATGGAGTGCCGTGGGCTGCCAGCCGTGACGGAGCTCCATCTACCTCACAGCAGGCCGGGGTCTGTGAAGGAAGGCAGGCCGGTGGTGAGGCAGCAACACAGGCAGCACCGGCCGCTGAACTCCGACACACAGTCGGACAAAATTTGCAATTAGACATCAATTTTCGTAAAACGGCCCATATTTGACCTCTACATAGTTGGTTTCTCGCATAAAAAAGTCTCAGAAGTGAATTTTGTGGTAAAATAGCAGATTAACAATGTATACAATTTCTGAGATCTACGCGACCTATTCAGAAGACTAAGCTGACCTCAGATCAGTGGTGTAGCCTATGTAAATGTTTGGGCGTGACAAAGATAGAGACTAGAGCCAAATGAGGAGATTTTCCCGTTTTCAGAGGCAGTTTCAAATTATGAGATTTGCAGAGGAAAGAGGTGTCAATGGGATTTTGAGGTTCTATGTATGTCCTAGTTACCCACTAAACTGTCATTATTCAGCTATGAAAAGGTAATATCGGTTTTGCATTCTATCACCCCTTTAAGACCACACAGAACAGCAGGAGAATCAGTGAGGAACCAGAGGATGTGAGTAATGTGTGAAGTTCGTAGCATCATGTGCGACAACGTCTTCACACCCTGTTCGCTTTGGGATGAACTGTAGGAAACAAAAGTTGACCGCTGTGGTGTAACGGCACAACTAGCTTTTGTTACAGCCTATAGAAACTACAGGCAAATGTAACACAAACAATGTACAAAGATGCCTTTTACTGCAAATCGTGCAAATCGTGTGCTTTATGATTCCATAAAAGTGGGCTTTGAAACCCTGGATGAAGACATTGCTGCACACAGCTGCCAGCACCGGACTGCCTGCTGGCTTGTAGCAATTAGCTGGAGCATTGTTGACGTGTTCCTGTGAACTGAAATCAAGACAGGAGGAGGATAATGGCAAATTGCACATCAAAAACATTCAGTCAGTCTGCACTCAATCCAGGCTCTCTGAACAGAGAAGATGTCAGTCTGAGCATCCTGAGGGAACAGCGAAGAGAACACAGAGAATACATCTGCACAACAAAAGACATTTTGACTCATCACAGCAGGAAAAGCACAGGTGGAAATAATTACAGTCATGATGGCTGCATACCATTTAGATCTTCCCAGTTAAAAAGGTCCTGCTTTTGTGCATGCTGGCTTTCTGGCACAGCTAAATGGAAGTGTTATTAGTTACACCTGTGCCCTTCCTGCTCTGACATCTGTCTGTCGTGAAGAAGAAAAAGAAGTGACTTTATTTGAAAGGATGAGACCGGTGTTACTCCATATTTTTCCTTAAAGCTATAGTGCGTAGTTTCTGTCGCCCCCATGTGGAATTCTAAGTAATGACAACAAAACTGTCGGTGCGTCCACACGATACAAGTCTTCCGTGATCGCGCACGCGCCTCCAGCCCTCCTCCACGCAGTTGCTAGAAGCCAAGGATAAAAAAAAAACATGGACTCTTCAGAATATGTAATTATCTTTGCGGGAAAGTCACTGGACGACACAGTCTTCTGTACATAGCCATGCTGAGAAATCCAGAGAGAGTTGTGTGGAGCTGATAGTCTTAATTAGCTTTGTAGCAACTCATTTGGCAATGGCTTGAATGTAACGGACGTTTATTAATTTCAAAAAGTTAAAGCTTTAAGTCAACAAATTCCAAGAGAAGAAAAAACGTGTGTTTTCTTAATAATGAATTTTCTGCCTATACTGAAGCATTGTTTAACCTGAGTCACAAATATAGTTTTATTTTTTTTTAAAGGCTCTAATTTTCTTAAAATAGCTGGCCACTGTTGTTTTTATCAAACAAACTAAATAGTGCATTTGTTGGGGAATATTTTCAGCAGCGGATTAATCCACATTCAGTGCTCTATAGTGAGTATTTGGGGCAGCTGTGCAACGTATGTGGGATTGAGCAAAATTAAACTACAATGGCCCAATCTCCATCATAAAGGCTGTTACACACAGGGGGCGTGACGAATAAACGACACGGAAATGTGGAATAATCGCCTGCGATTATTTCAAAACTACTCATACCGACAGGGCGTGACTTTGTGACAGTTTTCAACCAGGGGGATGAACCAGTTTTGCACCAATTCATCCACCATGTCGGTGGGACAGAGGTCCTTTTAGACGACAGGGGAGAGAGAGAGAGAGAGAGAGAGAGAGAGAGAGAGAGAGAGGGGAGAGTTAATGTTTGGCGGTTAAGATATCAAGTGAATGTGCAGTAGCGAGAGTCTGCAGTTTGAGCACAAATACATGCTGCAGCTGTACTGTGTCTTTTCCCCAGCTGCTGAGTGAAGTGACGGGGGTTAGCTCCGGAGACTGCAGCCCCGTCTCCCTCTTAGCTGTCTGACCATGGTGGGTAAGCCCCAGTAGGAGATTTCATTGGGATTACTTTTACCTAAATACTCTGCTAATAAGTATGCAGTGCAGGTTATATACATTGACATATATATAATGGACCAACAGATCACGATGCTCTGGACGGAGACCAGTGAAGGATATTAGATAGCACTTTTCCGGTGATGGCTGAGCGTTAATGCGCAGCCTCCAACTGAGAGAGACGACGTAAATGTGCCGTGAGCAACCTGTCTGAAAGTTGTAAGTCTTCTGGTAGCTGTGCCAAGACAAATCTCAATCATTCCCAATCTTGCAGCGACGGAGAGCGTAGGTATATGTAAGAAGATAACATAGGCACAGGCTAATTATTGCTAACTAAAATGCTAGTTAACATTAGTAATTACACTTAAACAGCTATGTGAGACTAAACTGCCTGCGCACTTCTCCTGTACTGTACGGTAATTTCTCTACTGTGCGACAGTAAGTCGCGTGGTTATGACACAATCGTTAGCCTACTTTTACAAAAACGTCTGCTACAGAGCCATAACGTGAGGTACACGGTAATGGAGCCTTTTATACATTGTCGTGTTTCTTTAGAAATAAACAATGGACAAATAGAGTCTTTAAATGCTTCAGATGTAAAGTTATCCGCTGTCAAAGTGGCGCCAAAATGAATGGCAGTCAATGGAATGCTAACGGGAGGTGATGTCTTGGTAGCATCAAAATGGCACCATAGAAGCTATGCGGTCCGAGGAGAAGCTTACCCCCTTGGTTATATATCTAGCACTTTGTATTGTGAAAGGTGAACGGAAAGATTTTCTCTGGTACCTTTCAACCTTTGTCAAGGTTGACAAATGGAAACTCTGGACATATTCTGGAGTTAATTACTCTCGCATTGCCAGATCTTCCTCCACAGCGCTACGGAGGAGGGTCTGGCTAGTCCACACAGCATTCCCGGGATGGGCGAAAAACATGCTCTGGTTTATTGGCATGGCTTTAAACCAATCACAATTGTCTTGGGTGGCGCTAAGCGCCAGATGGAGCTGCTGCAAAATAGCCTCAGGAAGGAACTTGTTTTGGTGAACATGTATACGTTCAAAGGTTGTTTAAAGCCTACTACACACAAAGCCGATAATCGGCCGTCGGATAGTCTGGCGAGGTCAGTGACTCGAGTCAGTTCGGTGTGTTCCGTGCCGTCGTCCGACGGAGGGACTGTCGGCCTTCATTTTGACCGATTTTGACACGTATAATCGGCGGGGCGGGCACTGCCGGCAGTCGGAGTCAAATGACCCATTTGATTGGTAGAGTGCTAACCCAGAAACAGGGAGCGGAATGAGCGTGACTAGAGTCTCTCAAAATCTGACGAAAATCTTTTAAACTGACCTTTGTTGATCTGAAATGAAGACAGATTCAGCAACTGCATGACCTATTTCTCGCTGAAAATGTTTTCAGAAACACGTTTCGGTGAACTATTTTAGTAGTTTTTGTCTTTAGTCTTTGAATTTCCAGAGAAACCAGACTCACGTGACGCATTCGTCTAATCAGCTGCAGGTTTTAATTTTTGGGCGACAATACAGATTAGCGCCGCCTGCTGTTATGGAGACGTATTACGTCTCGTCACTTTGGTGTGTTCCGAGGCACTTTTTTGACCAACTCGGGTAGACTGATCAGTCCAACTGCCTTTTCTGCCGAGGGTCGGCCGTCTGGTCTGTGTGTCTGGGCCTTTAATTGTGCAACAGAAAACTCAGATTCCGATAGTCTAGCTAGCTGTCTGGATTTACCCTGCAGAGATCTGAGGAGCAGTTAACCATAGTCCTCATAAATCCACCGGAGTTTAAAATTCCAACACTAAAAAAGCGGAAGGGAACGGACATACGGTGGAATTTCTAGCGGCAACAGAGCAACAACGGAAGTGGATGTTCGTGGATATAGACTAGGAGTTAATATGAGAAAATGGCTTATGTCACCACACTTAAGGCCCCCACCTCGTTTGCATGGGTGAATGACACTTTACTGTGTGCCGATGCATAAAGCAGCTGGTCTAATTCATATCCTGACTAGGAAACTTTGAGGAGTTTTAAGTGAGAAAAAGTTTGAACAATGATTTTGCAACAAATGTTTTACCAAACTGCCCACTCTGAGACAAATCCACCAATGTGTTCTTAATAGTGTCTGCTCTGTCATTTTGCATTATTAACTTGATAAATAGCTGAATCGGTTTCCTGTACTCATTACAAAACACCCACGTTTTGTGTTCTCTCAGGCAACGAGTCACATGGGAGGTATTTGCGGTTTCTTTTTCCTTGTATTTTAAAATAAACTATATCCAGAATACTGTGTTCTGCTGTTGGTGAAGTTCATCTGCTGAGTTGAACGGATCAACAGGGAAAACTGAGGCAAGCCTCAGCAGAAAGAAATGACTGTAAAGATGTCGCCAGGGCCATTTTACCAAAGAAACTACACATGCTACACAAAGCTTTAACCCACTCAGTTATGATGAAAGCAGTTTGAGACCATTTTCACATGTGCAAATTAAAAGTGTTTTTTTTTTTTTACTGTCTGGTTTCACACCTCTGATTCAAGCAAAACAGACTGTCATCTGTTTCAGCCTCAGTCTGCTGATATATGTACTCTCACTAACGAGGACTACAGGTGTGTGAAATTAACCTCGTTTAGTCCAGGTGTACATCCTCAAGGAGTATCTTCAATTAGATGAGTTAGATTAGATTATGCTGAATTCCAGACCCAATTTTTAGCCCGTAAGTTACGACTTCAAGTCACGACTCACGACTTGGTAGCGTTCCAGGCAAAGTAATGACAAACCCTTCTAGCGGCTACCTAACGTTGACGTTAGCTAACGCTAGCTGATACTAGCAATTTCTAGTCGGTGACATATTTTGGGCTTCATTTAATAAACATAACCTGTAGTAGTACACAATCGTATGTCTATTGTTTTGATTACAATGTGCGGAATTACTTTACGTTGCCTATTTATTTTTTATTTCACTCTGTTAATCACCAGCGTCTGTACAGCATCAACAGGGGTCGCCATTGTTGTTTGTGTGTGTGTCGTCAAAAACTGTAACTGGGAGTACAACGATCTGGTACGAGTTCACTAGTAGTAAGTTACGGGTTTGACTGCCGTTCCAGGGCACTTTTCACGGGTTGTGAAAACACGGGTTACGGGTTGCCTGAACGTGCTCTTAGTTTATGGAGGATATATTTATTCATAATCCAAATTGAAAGTCCAAAGAGAAAACGAAGCGAGATCAAATTAAAAATATTATTATTTTATTATGCTACTAGGAAAAATCATGCCATAATTAAATATAAAAAAGAAAAATGAGTCTGAAAAAGCAAAGTTGAAATGTATAATGATTTATCTTTTGAATTTTCAATTTGGCTTTTCAAATTCGATTTAACATTTGGCTTTTCAATTTCAAATTAACATTTGGCTTTTCAATTTAACATTTGGCTTTTCCCATTTTGATTTAACATTTGACTTTTCGATTTAACATTTGGCTTTTCCCATTTTGATTTAACATTTGGCTTTTCTACTGACAGATGTCAAAAGTGGAGGCGTGGCTCAAAGGCTGGTGGGAGGGTCTGAAACGAAAGGGGTGCAGAGGCACCTTATGGACAGCAGGGGGAGCTGACTGCTGGGAAGCACTGTTGAGGAGCATCTGGCTGCAGCTTCGTTACCAGGCTGGCTTGGCCTCTTGTTTCACATTAGATGATAGAAACTGATGCTGTAGGCTAAACACAAACGACATTTCATGCAACAACAGTGAAGTTTTCATGTAGTTACTGTAATTGGGCCCGTGTTAGTGAGGACTAGATTAGGACTGTATTTAAAGCGGATTCTGGTTTCCAACTTAGCCCCAGGTGTATCTGTTTAAAACACGGACAGGGAAACGATATCCAAATTTGTAAAATGGGTCATTTTAAACCTTGTTAATATTGATGACAATGTGTTCAAGCAGAAAACGAGCCATATTTCAGGAAATAAACTTGTCCATGATTCTATTAAGAGACTTCCAGCTGACAGCGGGGTCTGTGAGCATCACTGTCATGTTAGCATTATCTAGACTTAGTGTCTCTAAATTAACAGGCTAAAACTTTGACTTTTTGGGCACTAAGGAAAATGTATTTTCGACATTATTAAGAGCGTTGACAGGCATCTATTTGGGGTTACAACTTTGTCTCAGTCTATGTCTTTGGATATTAAAAGGATATTAAATACTTTTACATTTAATTATTTAATTGGATTATGCATTGGAGAGTTCCCAGATTAACCCCCTCTGTTTTTTTTTGCATCTCTCCATCAGATCTTTCATTTATGTGTGTTTTAATCTGTAGTATTTATATATGTGTAAACCAATAAAATAAAAAAAACATGATATGATAAAGGATATAGCTCCAAAATGTTTTAAACAACTGAGAAAAAGACAGCATTTTTGGTCATTAATGGATTAAATAGCTACATGAGCCTATCAGGGGTTACAAATTTGTCTTGAAGTAGCATATAATTCTTCAAAGTATGGAATTTACCAAACATTGAGACCAATTTGCCCTGATCCAATGAAATTTGTCATCCTGTCTTCATCTTTAGGCATAGGTTAAAGAATTTTGACTGAAGGCATTGACTTTTTGGAAACTAAGAAACCTTTACTTATTATATTGGATGACACTGTATTTCTGACATTATTAAGGGTGTTGAGAGGTTTTAGTGAGCCTATTAAAATTTACTTTCAGTCAGAGTCAGTTTATCATCTGACAGGCAGGTCAGCAGCTTTTCCACACTCCAGCCCAGGAGCTGGCTTCTCGTGTCGGCCAGGGATGATATGGCCCTGATCTGCCCCCTAGTGGATATACTTTTAATCCTCCAGGTACACACAAAGTACGTAAACAACAAGTATGTAAACAATGTTGTTTGTGTCGCCGTCGCCGGTCTACGCATACAAATTGTTAAAAAGCAAATATATCGGGGCCTTTACACAGCCAGGGCTGTGTATTAACACTGGATTTTTTTTGTGCACAAAGAAAATAGAGAGCTAGGTGAACATGAGGAGATATTCTCTGAATTTGACAAAAAGTGTATTAGATTAACATCACTTACTATACCTTTATTGTCATTTAGCAATATTTATTTATTTTTAGGACAGGTAGTCAGATTCTGCTTCGGCCCCAAATGTGACATGAGTGCATAGCAAAAGACTGTCTAAATGTCTAAATATGCAAACTATTGTCACTAGTTTTTTTTCCCCTGAACCACATTAAACACACTATCACACTAATGTGGATGTGGTTCTGGATCCTTAGAGCCATCAGTGCGAGGCTCATGTTACATGTCCTTCCTTCAGCACATTGTTAAGGGGCTCCAATTACTCCAGTTATTCCAACACTTTACATCTCTTCGTGTCAAATCTCAGCTAGCTTTCCGCTTCCACGTCCACCTCCGCAGCTTTGATTTCCCATGCAGGCCGTCGAGCAGTCCTGCTGCATACATGCTTCAGAGAAAGGCTTTCCTCGCTCCTTGAAGCCACTTCATGATAAGAAGAAGGAAAAAGTCCTTGTCCTTGTTACTGGAACATTCCCACCTTTCTGAAACAAGAGGACTGTAATCTTGAATTCCTCTCTTCAGAAGAAGGACTTCTTTCACAAATGCTAATCAGTGGTGAAAAGAGCGGCCGGGGAAAGAGAGTGACAACATTTCTCTACTGCTGAGCAGAAAAAAAAGAAAAGGATAATCACACTCTGCAGTGGCTTCTGTATGGAGATGCAGTGAGGAGATAAACACATCCCCCTCGGGTGGAAGGTAGGCAGACAAAGGTTGGATTTTCCTTATCTTATTTGACATACGTGAGAGTTTGATTTATAAGATAATGAAGACCTCAGCCTGACGTCCATCCCCTCTCCGACAGGACATATACCTCCAATCTGGAATATTCATACCTTTTATCATCTGTGCACTGGGTCATTCTTCACTGTGCTTACGTTGTTTGGAGTGTGTTTGCAAATCTGATCTGACACACCATTTCAGAATAAAGGCTGTGAGTCGGTGCAGACAAAGAGAGATTACTACAGGGATTTAGTGTATCAGTGTTTTTGAAGTGGGGAAACTGAAGCTTGAAAAGGTTTAAAAAAACTGCCTTTATGACAACTTTTAAAACCAAAGAGTGTAGATGTACAGTATGTTGCTATTTCACAGTATGTTACGCTGTGGCCTGTTTTATTCGCTCCAAATCAGTTGACGGAAACGCGCCTAATTCCCATTTCTTTTTTTTGTTGTTGCAACATTTCAAAAGTTTGCTTTAAATTTGCTTGACAGTTGAATGGAAACGTGGCTATTGTTCTGCAAGAAAATACTCAATGATTGAGGAATTGAGAGTTGGTTATTTATTTTATATAACGTCCAGTGCGTGAAATGGGCCAGTACTTACCAGTCCAAAGTACTGGCACTTCTGATTTTTGTCCACATGAGTACCCTTACTTGTAGTTGTTATTAACAGTATTCTTGATAGGCTGATATTCATACCAAAATAGGCTATATATCATGATTTTTTGGGAAAATACCAAGCACTTCTATGTAAAATCGAATTATCCTTTATTTTCATAACCCCATTCGACACTGTGACTATTCAACTGTGAGATTGGTAGTCGAATCAGGCCCCTTAGATCGAATCATCAAATAGACGACTATTCGGGGTCACCCCTATATCCAAGACACATGCGATGGTCATGTCATGCAACTGCTGAGATAGGGTACTGCCATTTGTTTTTGGCCCAATTCAGGCACTGATAACGTTTCAGCCTTCACTTTTCACCTTTGTGTCTGAGCAGAACAAGCTGAGCTGTGCTCTCTTACCAACCCAACACAAACGTGTTGGCATGAAGACAAATCCCTGATAACAGCATTCACATCTCATTTTTTAAAGTGAGTACAATCCGCGTAGTTTGCTGTTTGTGTCTGCTGAGTGAGAAATGTCACTTTACAAATGTTTCTGAAAAGACACACAAATCCACAGGGAAACCAAGTGTTTCCGAGCCGGGGAAGTTTTCATTTATCATGCAGAAGAATCAGAAATGAAAAAACAAAACAAAACCTGACTCTTTCTATTGAGGAGAAATGAATGGAGACTTTAGCTGAGGTAAGGGCTCCTGGCTGTGGTGATGAATTGTTGGAGGCTTATTATCATCGTACAGTGAGGTGATATAATCTCAGCCTTTCCATAAATCCCCGGCTGTGTCCTTGGCTTAAATTTACTATATGCTTCAAAAACTTTTACTGCAGCAGAGCAAGACAGGGTGGTTTGCAGGGGATTCTGCATGTGCAAGTCAAGTACACATACGAGAGTATGAGTGTTGTAATGTAACAAAAAAACAAATACTTTGTTACAGTATTTAGGAAGAATTTTCAAGTATCTGTATTTTTACTTTGTTATTTATATTTTTGGAAAGTTTTGCTTTTATTCCACTACATTTTTTTAATGTGATGCCTGCAACACGTTCCAAAAAAGCTGGAGTGAAAGATTCTTCCTCACAAAAAATTCTGTTTCTGTTTTTCTCTTTGTTGATGTCAGACTTTGAATTGGATGTTCAAGAAGCTGTGTACAGTAAGTACAGTAAATATCAGATATTTAAGACTTTTACTCAAGTAATATTCTAAAAGGTGACTTTAACTTCTGCCAGAGTCATTTTCTGGTAAAATACTTAGGCTTTACTACATTATACATAAACACCTCTGGGCTCTTTAATTATAAATTTGTTGATTTGGCTGTAATCCGCCTGGTGGTGCAGGATTGCCTGAAGAAGGACTTTTTGCTCCCCAGCACTGACTGGCAGATGTGATTATTCCAGCTGTGGGCTCGTAGCTGGAGGGTGGCTGCATGGTTATTATACCTGTAGTATCCATGAAGTGCCCATGCAACGATTATGAACTTTAAAGTTGCTCCCTCTGCTCTGACCTTCTGGAAGAAATCCATATGTATGAAAATGTGTTCATGTGTCAAGGGTCCGTGCGCCAGGCGCATGGTTCATTAATCATAGGTGTGTTTTGGGCGTAACATGCAAGAAACCAATCAGAGTGTCATCTCCCATTCCCTTTAAAAGCCAGGCGTGTTTGTACCTTGGCGCATTGCTATTATGGTGGAGGATTTGCTAAGCAGGAAGGAGAGATTTTCAGGAGAAGAAACTATGTAAAGCACATAAAGCCACCAAAACTCCATAATACTATTTCACATTGTAATATTTTTTATTTGTAATCTTTTGCATGTTTGTGTGCTGCTGCTGCGCGTCCCTGTGCGTAGTCTCGCTTTGCCAGACCCTCCTCAAAAGCGTGCTGAAGGAGGGTCTGGCTACTCCACATGACATTCGGGAATGGGAGGAAAACGTGCTCTGGTTTAATGGCATTTCTTTAAACCAATCAGAATCGTCATGGGCGGTGCTAAGCTCCACACAGAGCCCCTGCAAAATAGTCATGCGAGAGAAACTCAGATTGGACAGATAGTCTAGCTAGCTGTCTCAATTTACCATGCAGAGATCTGAGGAGCAGTTAACCATAGTCCTCATAAATCCACCGAATTGAAAATTTTCAACACAAAGAAAGCGGGAAATGGAAAATACATGCATCTGGCGAAATTTCCTGCGGCACCGGAGCAATCCCGGAAGTGGAACGTGAAGGATATAGACTACTGTGTGTGTAACAAGCGTAGTGTGCACTCACATTTTACTAATGCGTTGTTAAAATAACGATAAAATGCTGCGTTATTGACTTTAGACCAGGTTTTTGTTGGTCAATGGCACGATCACTTTCCACTGCCTCAAGATAGCAATACGCCAATAATGCACCTGAACACACCTCCCTGTAAGACCAGCACGCCCATGGGCGCAAAGATGGGCGCACGTGCATTTGCTATTTAAACGACGTGGGCGCTGGACGGGAAATTGACAACTGTATCGGTCTTAAACTAGCAAAGACACTTGTGACTTACACTTCCTAAGGATATTATCTCTGATCCATAGATCCAGTTAGAAGTGACAGAAGAAATACTGATATTACGATATATGGCACAACAAAACTGAAAAAAAAGAAAACTGAAGATTGTCTCCTTTCTTTTATTATTTATTCTACTAGTTTTATTTTACTCTCCCAAACAATCCTACAAAAAAGAGTTGTAGTCACCCAAAATAAGTGAAAAATAGCGGTGTGGGTGGACCATAGACGGAGACTGATTGATTTGATGGAAGGGACAAAAAAATTCGGTTTTAAAGGTGAAATCAGCAGAAATACTGCAACCAGATTTCTATGTTCTCACTAGACACACAACACACATGATTGTTGTCTTTATCAGAGTGCCTTTCAAGCTCCTATTCATTAGAGAATCTATGTTAATATTTCATGGATTTGTGGTCTTCAAAGTGAATTTGTTTTTCTTTTGATTGTGCAACAACTGAAAGAGAATCAGTTTTGCTCATGTGTTCGCTCTTTCCTACTGGAGATGGGGGGGAACTCAAAACAAGCAGCAGAAGTCGTCTTGATTCGGAACTTCATGTGTTATTGTAGACAACAACAGTAACAATACTGCCATTTGTGTGATTGACAGAATCTGACTCCACCAGACCAACCGTGACAAATCTGCTAAATGGAAGAAACTTCTAGGTTTTAGCTTCTTCATAGGTCGGCGGCTGCAGATGTACTTGTTTAAGTGCAGCAGCGGTAACACAAAACCACAACTGCAAGATTATTTAGAGCTCAGAAACTGTGGTTGTATGAGTCTCTGAGCTTTTAAGGATTTAGACGAATGGAAACCATCCCAATTTTCTGAATACATTTAATCTCATGTCACATTATTGGAAAAAAAAGACTTGCTGAAACCACAATTTAATGACCCAGGTTCTTGTAAAACATTTTCCCCTCCTCAAACTATGTTCAGGAATATATAGAGATGCTGTATCAGGCCTGAAAGCTCGGAGGAGGGTGCTGCTTGTGTGGCTACCTGTATTCTGTGGGAGCAAACAAGCTGTTTCATGTAGTTTTTTTGCAACCTTTTCACATCTACTTTTTGTGATATTGTGAGAGTGACTATATATTTATTTCTAAGGCTTTGACTTGAGTACTTTTGTTTAAGAAACAAATTGCACTGATTGTTTGCACCACTGTTTGGCTAGGAAAATGGCCAACACCATGAAACAAAGCTATACCAATATTAAACCATGACTTTATTCTCAGCTTGCAACACAGCGGAACTGGAGACAGACTGGAATATACACCGTCAGAAATGTGCTGAGCGCAGTAAAAACACACAAGCAAACTAAGAGGAAGAGGGGAAAGAAAAACAGTCTGAGCAGCAGCTGAAAAACACTACAGGAAGGAAACACCTGCCACTGGTTATCCTTGAAAATATATGTTCATTGTGTAGTAAACTGGATGAGCTCCAGGTGAATGTCTACCACCTGCAAGAGTATACGCTATGTTACGATTCTGTTCCCACAGAAACACAGATCCTTCCCCCTGCCGGGCCGGGACTACCTGACGCGCCAAATGGTTTGTTACACAGAACCATCTGAGAAGCCATCATTGGAAACTGTTCGGAAAATATGCTGCTGCTAATTAGCCTCAACTAGTTTTGGTGAAATGTGCTCGTTCAAAAGTTGTTTTAGTCGTGCATCCGAAAACTCAGATTGGACAGAGAGTCTATCTAGCTGTCTGGATTTACCCTGCAGAGATCTGTGGAGCAGTTAACCATAGTCCTTGTAAATCCACCGGAGTTTAGAATGCCAACACAAAGAAAGCGGAAGGTAACGGACAGCTGGCCAAAATGAGGGACATCTGGCGGAATTTCCGGCGGCACCTGAACAATCTCGGACGTGAAACATCGTCAATATGAGGACGCTGATTAGTCAGAGCCACCGTGGCTCAGACACAATGCATAAATTTAAGCCTAACAAGATGAATTTCAATGTGATTTCGTGATAACGCGAGAATCCAGCTGCCATCCAAGGTAAAGGCCGTGGTACCACTGACCGACCACAACTCTGTTTTGCTGGCTCCTGCATCCCAGCCAGTTATTCAAAGAGAAACCTGCTAACATTTAAGGTCTGGTCAGAGAATAACATTGAGGCTCGTAGGGGTAGCCAGGCTCAGATATTAACCAGCAAGTACATGTTATAAAGTATCATCAACTGAACAAGTCCTCAAAAAAGCAAAAAAAAATAAATTGTCAATTTGTATTTTTTTAATCCTATATTTATTAGATCCTTCCCAAAAGCAGCTTACATCTGTGAATCATGTCTGTCTGGGCTGTTGCTGTATTCACTGTTATTCTTCTGGAGAAAGTACATGTGCTCAAATAAAAAACTACAATGTGAAGCAGGCAAGTTTCACACTTTCATCAACTTTTACTCATCTCAAAGGAATAAGCCTGTCAAAGGCAGATAAAAAAGAAATGGTACCATTTTCATTGGTGGTGCAAAACATTTGTTTTCCTGACATATAGCCTGATTGAATTTTAGAGTTGGACATTTACTGATACAGAGTGACTGCTACTTTCCTTTTTTTAACAATAATGTTTCCTTAATCTGAGTACAGACCAAACTGAAGATCACCTGCTTCCTTCTGCCAGGGGCGGAACCAGATGTTGTAAGCATTTGTGGCTCAGCCAAAACACAGGGGGGGGGGCATGCTTCACTGTTTTTTGCAGCTATATGCACTATTTTTCAAGCCATTATATTTAGATATATTATTAATAGAATCCCTAAAAATCTGTACATCATTTTGGAAAAACATGATAGTTGCCAGGGAAATAAATCCTTCTATTTTGTATCTATTGTTAATGTTCTCCAACTGTCTTCATCATTTTAAAACCAGAACACAAGAAATGCTGAGGATGACTCATATTCACTCCTAAGTGGCAAACATTGATGTTACTTCTTTGCATAACATAGAGGTTAGAATATGGTGTAAACAGCATTACTAATCTTGAAACCCATTTTTCTTACACTATACTGGAGTAGAGTTCACAGAATGAATGTCTAGCTGACACATCTGTTACATTTGAATCCATCCCATAATAATCTGGGCTGCTCTCTGCCATACACGTAGAGTAGCCATACATCCTTTGAATGCTGTATAATATGCCATGTTATACTGTAAGTTATAGAAAATGGTCGCAGTACAGTGAAATGGCTACTATGGGGACTCACATCATCACAGGAATACAATTGAGCTCATTAACTCCACAAGAGTCTCAGATGTCCTGTCATACCCAATGTATGCAACTCCAAGACTGTTTAGGGAACCCAGTACGAGAAATATTTAAACACACCTTTTAGAATAGGAGAAAATAACACGTTTGTACTGCATGTGAAAAACAACTGCATGGGATTGGTACACATACATATACATATATATATATACATATATATATATATATACACACACACACACACACACACACACACACACACACACACACATACACACAGGTGCTGGTCATATAATTAGAATATCATGAAAAAGTTGATTTATTTCAGTAATTCCATTCAAAAAGTGAAACTTGTATAATGTATACATTCATTCCACACAGACTGATATATTTCTTCAAGGTTTTTTTAATGAATGACAGAATTACAAAAAAACAATTACTGTACGATGGGATATACATAATTTCCCTTTTTTAACCAGAACATACCCCCCCCCACCCTCCCAACAATTACAAACAAACCTGTATGAAGGATTACTACAAGAGATAATTTAAAACACATAATAATAATATAATAATAAATTATAAATTATAATACATAAAACATAAAGGTTGAGAAGGTACGGAATGACAAAAAAAAAAAACACCTTAAAAAAAAAATAAAAAAAATAAATAAAAAATAAAAAATGGAATAGCTACTCTGAAATTGTTGTAGTTGGTTTCTCAAAACATGTCAAGAATGGGCGCCATATTTTGTAAAATGTATCCTCAGATCCCTGGGTAGTGTAACGTATTTTCTCTAAATTCATACAGGACATAATGTCTCTAATCCAATGTGAGTGGGAAGGAGGAGCAGGGTCTTTCCACTTGAGTAAGATAATCCTACGAGCCAGTAAGGAGGAGAAGGCCAATACCTTCAGCTTCGCCTTAGGCAAGTCCAAATTGGGAGCAATGCCAAAAATGGTAGTAAAAGGGTTCGGCTCAATCTGATGATGAAGTACTTCAGAAATTGTTTGAAAAACTGATGTCCAGAAATCAGTAAGGCAGAACAACCAGAACATGTGAAAGAGTGATGCAGGTGCACTCTTGCAACTATCACAGGTCGGGTCGACGTCAGGGAACATATGAGCTAGTTTGGTTTTAGATATGTGGAGACAATGTACTACTTTAAATTGCACAAGAGCATGTTGGGCGCACATGGAGGTAGAGTGTATCCGATCCAGGGCTGAATCCCACATGCAAACTGTGAAGGCAGAACCTAGATCCTGTTCCCACATGGTTCTTATAGCTGTTGAAGAGAGACTGTGCAACTTCGGAATAAGGTTATAAAAGACCGAAATTGTGCCTTTTAATGTGGGATTAACAGAAAGAAACATATCGACAGGATTGGCTGGGGGTTTATTAGGGAATTGGGGAATTAACTTCTGTATATAATGCCTGATCTGTAGAAATCTGAAAAAATCAGTCTTTACGATACCAAAGTTATTCGTCAATTGAGAAAAGCTAACAAATAGATCATTAATAAATAAATTGCCAATGCAGATTAAGCCTTTTTTATGCCAGATCTTAAATGCACCATCCACCGTCGAGGGAGCAAACAAATGATTAGCTGCAATTGGGCTGAGAAGTGAAAAAGTCTGCAGACCAAAATTCTTCCTAAATTGGGTCCAGATTCGAAGGGACTGCTTAACCACAGGATTACTGTTGGGAATAGCAGAAGAGAGTGGGAGTGCGGCGCTTAAGAGGGCAGATAGAGACAAAGGGCTAATAGCGCTGGACTCCATTGTTACCCAGACTGGGTCTGAGTTGTCAAGGTGAAAATGTGAGACTGATATATTTCAAGTGTTTATTTCTTTTACTTTAGATGATTAGAACTGACAACTAATGAAAACCCCAAATTCAATATCTCAGAAAATTAGAATATTGTAACAAGGTTCAATATTGAAGACACCTGGTGCCACACTCTAATCAGCTAATTAACTCAAAACACCTGCAAAGGCCTTTAAATGGTCCATCAGTCTAGTTCTGTAGGCTACACAATCATGGGGAAGACTGCTGACTTGACAGCTGTCCAAAAGATGGCCATTGACACCTTGCACAAGGAGGGCAAGACACAAAAGGTCATTGCTAAAGAGGCTGGCTGTTCACAGAGCTCTGTGTCCAAGCACATTAATAGAGAGGCAAAGGGAAGGAAAAGATGTGGTAGAAAAAAGTGTACAAGCAATAGGGATAACCGCACCCTGGAGAGGATTGTGAAACAAAACCCATTCAAAAATGTGGGGGAGATTCACAAAGAGTGGACTGCAGCTGGAGTCAGTGCTTCAAGAACCACCACGCACAGACGTATCAAGACATGGGTTTCAGCTGTCGCATTCCTTGTGTCAAGCCACTCCTGAACAAGACACAGCGTCAGAAGCGTCTCGCCTGGGCTAAAGACAAAAAGGACTGGGCTGCTGCTGAGTGGTCCAAAGTTATGTTCTCTGATGAAAGTACATTTTGCATTTCCTTTGGAAATCAAGGTCCCAGAGTCTGGAGGAAGAGAGGAGAGGCACAGAATCCACGTTGCTTGAAGTCCAGTGTAAAGTTTCCACAGTCAGTGATGGTTTGGGGTGCCATGTTATCTGCTGGTGTTGGTCCACTGTGTTTTCTGAGGTCCAGGGTCAACGCCGCCGTCTACCAGGAAGTTTTAGAGCACTTCATGCTTGGCACCTTCACACAGTGCCAAAGCTACCAGTACCTGGTTTAAGGACCATGGTATCCCTGTTCTTAATTGGCCAGCAAACTCGCCTGATCTATGCTCGCCTGGATCTATGGGGTATTGTGAAGAGGATGATGCGACGCGCCAGACCCAACAATGCAGAAGAGCTGAAGGCCACTATCGGAGCAACCTGGGCTCTCAAACACCTGAGCAGTGCCACAGACTGATGTCACGCCACATTGCTGCAGTAATTCAGGCAAAATGAGCCCCAACTTAGTATTGAGTGCTGTACATGCTCATACTTTTCATGTTCATACTTTTCAGTTGGCCAATATTTCTAAAAATCCTTTTTTGTATTGGTCTTAAGTAATATTCTAATTTTCTGAAATCCTGAATTTGGGATTCTCATTAGTTGTCAGTTATAATCATCACAATTAAAAGAAATAAACACTTGAAATATATCAGTCTGTGTGGAATGAGTGTATATATTATACAAGTTTCACTTTTTGAATGGAATTACTGAAATAAATCAACCTTTTCATGATATTCTAATTATATGACGTGTGTGTGTATGTATGTATAATATATATATATATATACACAGGATTATCAAAGTGGGTATGTCTTTAAAGAGTAGACTCGTGGGAACCTATGGAATCCATTTTCTTTCAGATATCTTGAGGTGTGAGGTCAAGGGACCCCTTTAAAAATGGCCATGCCAGGTTCCCTCGCCAAAATGTATCCTTACTTTGGAGCGTTATTTAGCATCCCTTTCCCAACAAGCTAGCATGGCATGGTTGGTGCCACTGGATTCTGTAGGGCGTCTAATTTCATTTTACTGTTGTAGATTAAACTAGTTACAGATATGTACTTTATATGCTGTAATACCAATGATCTGTATTAATCTCTGTGTGACCTTTTCCACTCTGAAAGTTCCAGTGATGTCCAGTGTACCACAGAGCTAAAGAGTAAACATATCCATGTCCATTGACCTTCTAAGGAGAGACTAGATCCTATTTTGGAAGGTTGATGAGATATCATATCATCAGATATGCCTGCCAAAGCTTGTGATTGGAGATGAGGAGAGTGTACACTTGACAGCAAGAGTATATGCATTATATTCTCTGTCCGTTGCTCTGCAGAATAACTAAGGTATTTTTGAATAAAGATCTTATTGCAGTATCTTGGTCTCCCTGAAAATTCCATG
Organism: Sander vitreus; assembly: GCF_031162955.1. NCBI lineage: Eukaryota > Metazoa > Chordata > Actinopteri > Perciformes > Percidae > Sander > Sander vitreus. The sequence goes on along the minus strand of NC_135869.1, from coordinate 9,434,774 downwards.
ATTCGTAAATAGGCCCTTAAGAAATCCACCACAATTCCAATCTTTACTTGCATTAAAAAGGACCGCTACAACCTCTGAAAGGCAGTAAAGTCAGCCTAAAAGTTTAGGGGCTTTTGAGAAAACATTCAGGCTGTAGCCCAAGAAGTCACCTAGCCCAACCCCCTCCCCCTGCTCCCTGTTATCTCAAGCTGCCCGTTCAAAAGCCACAGCCACAAAATAATAAATTATGTATGTATTTTGTGATCTGATGACAATGCAGGTAAGATCAAGATAACAGGAGCGGTTATTATTACTAAGTATAAATGCAAAGGCCTATGATCAGGTGTCATTTTTCAGACACAGATTGTAGCTTAATACTAGCTGGAAATGGGATCTTAAACTTATCTGATCCCTACAATGAATACACCACCTTTTCTTAAGGAATTACACCTAAAACCCAAATCACCAAATCTATTATCACGTATTTTAGATATTTAAATTGTCTTTGGATATCATTCATCCAAGTGTGCAGTTTGACTTTCATAATGCAAAATGGGATTGTTTTCCCCCCAGAAATGTCAGTTCTGATCATCAGTCATTTATAAACTCAACACACAAATACTAGAGTCACCTAGTGCTTGCTTTCCCTGTTAAATGTTGAATTTGTGTATTTTCCTTTTAGTAAAATCTTACTGCTAGAATTATGTTTAAAGTCCATTTTCATGTCCATAGATCAGTGGTTAAAACAACAAAAATACATGGAAATAAATAAATGTAAAATATCCCAAAATGTTCACACTTTCAGTCTTATGTATATAAGCAGCAGTGTGATGCTGAATACAGAGTATTGAAATTCTATACAGTAATTTGGTTGTTGTTTTTCAGTTCTCTAAATATTTGTTCCTTTCTTACCAGAGGCTATAAAAAAAGGTTTCGTTGCATTTGATTAAAAATCCTCCCGTTTTCTCCCTGCACAGCCCACAGAGTAAATATGATCATTCTGCCTCATTGCCTCACAATCCAAATCAAATCGTAGACCCTTGATATTGCTACACTCCAAGTTGTTGTTGTTGTTGGCCTCGCTGCCCCTGAAGCGATGTATCACATATTCACCAAACACTGGGGAACAGAATAAAACCAGGAATAGGGCGATGAGATGGACACTGGGCGGAGAAAAGAGAGAAATTATCTGGACTATCAGTTGTTTGTGTCTCTGCTGCCTGACATGCTCTTCTTTTGGTAAGGTATTTGCAGCTGCAACAATAATTCCTGTGAGTTCCTGCTGTTCAAATTGAAGAAGACAAACAGCAGGGAGAGGTCATCCTGTTACCTTCTCTAATCTGGGCTGTAGCAGCATGACATCCTAACAACTTTTAGCTTTGATATAGTTCCTTTTTATTATGAATTATTTCCAATGATTTCCACTGTGGAGGGAGACCTGGGGGACCTGAGATTGTCCGAGCACAGACGTTAATTTCCCTCCAGTAGGCCTACATAGCCTGCAGTTGTTCTATTTATACAACTGTGCGAGTAACCCTGGATAAGATCTTTAAATTTCATGTCACAGCAGCAGACTGGACTGGAAGGAGTCTACATATTTTACCAATGCCAGAAAACAAACATCATGAGACGACAGCTTGAGAGACAGTAGTGATGCAGTTGTAATGCTGATTTGCTCAGAGTTTCAAGTATTAGCGTCCTGGGATCTGAACTCCTTTTTATCTCGTTAGCTCCTCTGCTGCCCTGCTTAGGTTTGGTAAAGACTTGAAATTAACTGAAATAGACACATTCTGCATATCTTAATGCTCAAGCCTCTCACACAAAAAGAAGACAGATTGATGCAACTTTCCTCAGGCACCAGCGTAAGGTCAAACTCAGTCTATATCGACGACGTTTCATTTCCGGGATTGTCCAGGTGTTGCCAGAAATTCTGCCAGAAATTCCACTGGATGTCCCTCATTTTCGGCCGGATGTCCGTCACCTTCCGCTTTTTTTTGCGTTGGCATTCTAAACTAAACTCCGGTGGATTTCTGAGGACTATGGTTAACTGCTCCTCAGATCTCTGCAGGGTGAATCCAGACAGCTAGCTAGACTATCTGTCCAATCTGAGTTTTCTGTTACACGACTAAAACAATTTTGAATGTACACGTTACACCAAAACAAGTTCCTTCCTGAGGCTATTTTGCAGAGGCACCGTTGCTCCGTCTGGCGCTTAGTGCCACCCAAGACGATTATGATTGGTTTAAAGAAATGCCAATAAACCAGAGCACGTTTTTGTCCTGGCAATGCAAGACTAGGTAAAACTTGACTTATTTTACCACACAAGTGGGGAGACTTAGAACAGCAAAGTTTCCTGTTGGTAGTGAGCATTACATCTCCACAGTGTTGGGTGATACTGTACGTGTAATGACGGTGTGTCTACAATATAATGCTACGTGTTTTGCTGTGTAGGGCCCTTGATTAGAATCAGTGATTGGGCTCCTGCAGGGCGCATAGATCAGGAGGAGTGAGTGAGAGAACAAATTCCACAGAAATCCACAGAGACAGACAACTGAAGTAAATCACCTCTGCTACAAATGTCTTCTTCTTGCCTCCCACAATCAGCAGCTCGGCACACGCAGAGTATTGCCTGTCCAGTGTAATCACAGAACTGTCTCAAAGCACAGGAAGCCTGGATGTGCACTGGAGGCTGAATATGACAGACACATTCAAGATAAATTGCCGCTGAGTTCAAACAGAAGAAGAAGAGATGCAGTTTGTTGTGTTGCACTGAAAGATATGCTTGGTCTTGAGGTAAAGATACATTTTGAAACACATTCAAACTCAACACACTATAGTCTGGACTGTTTTTATGACTGCAGCATTCCATGAAATGTTACATATTTAGCCTGACATATTTGGTTTCTTTGGAAACTTTGGGATCTCCACTAGAATTTAACATAAAGTTCTGTGGGTTTAAACAAAGTTTGGCTGCACAGTACTAATTTGTACTGACTGGCCCACTGGTGGGGAGAGATATTTATGGGGTTTGTACTCCAGGTCTAGGTTCAAGCAAACAAAAATGTGGCACATAAAAGTCACGAGAAATCTTGTTGCATCTACTCCTTAATCTAGTGCCTTATACTCTGCATATTTTTAATTTATTTTGCATTACATAAATTACTAAGGATGCAGTGACGTCATGCTGTGACACAGTGTCTTTATTCTGTACCCTAATGGATCAAACTGTACCCTGCTGCCTGAGACTTTATTTTAGTCACTTCATGCAACTTGGATGCATTAGGCCGTTTTCATTCCCAGGTTGTTAAATACTTACGCTTTGTGTCATGCCCCTCTGTGTCTGATACCGATGCACAAGGCACCCTTTAGCGTCCATATGAGACCTACCGCGCTTTCAACTAACTTCAATGTAAACCCATTCGCGGCAATGTTAGAAGCTCAGAGAACTGCTTGATCGCGGCGCTGTGAAATGGCGTGGTATAAAGAGGTATAGGGAGGAGGTCAGGGTGGATGTGTAGACTGGACAGACAGGAGACCACTGTTTGCGTCCCGTGTGAAACCAAAAGTCAACGTTTACTTATTTTAACTTATGTACTTAACTTGCGTACGTAATTTAAGTTAAGTAACAAACTTACTTATTTTAAAGCGTAACTCTCGCCAAAATGCAACCTAGTCTTTTTGTGAATTTAATAGTTTATTAAAAAGATAGTTTCGAAAGACAGTAACTCCCAAGACGGTGGCCGCCTGTATACAAGAACATGTCTTTATAATCTATTTTTTTAATAAACTGTCTGTACACTTACAAAGTTCTCAAGGCTTAGGTTAACATTTAGGGACCCTCATTATGCTACCGTTGAAGTGAGGTGATATTTTGAGTTTTTTTAGTGGTATAAATAGCGATTTGTCTTTACTTTCCCTGTGCCCCGAATACTAATGTTGTAAGCTAATAAGCGGTCCGTGCTAGCTTGTTTCAAGCTACAGACACATTCGATTAGCATGAAAACATGTCCCAGAGAGCGATCGAGTGGGTACACATCTGTATTATTAACCACTAGATTCGTTTTGCGCTGTAATTGTCCTTTAACTTGCTTACATAACTTAAAGCTATAGTGCGTAGATTCTGTCTCCCCAATTAGGGATTCTAAGTAATGACAACAACACTGTCGGTGCATCCACATGATACAAGCCTTCCGTCATCGCGCACCATCCCCACCCCTCCTCTGTGCAGTTACTTGTAACCAAGGAGGATTAATAAAACACGATGGACTCTTCATAAGAAGAGCTTCACTCAAGCTTCTGCGTGTGAAAGTTGCTGAACTATACCATTTTCTGAACATAGCCATACTGAGAAATACAGAGTTTGTGGAGCTGATAGTCTTAATTAGCTTTGTTTTACGGTTGTTCAACTCATTTTGCATTGGCTTGAATGTAACGGACGCTCATATAATAAAAAAATTTACGCACTAAAGCTTTTAATAACGTAATGTAAAACATACTTACAGTATTTGAACCCAAACCACAATCGTTTCCAAAACCAAACCAAGTAATTTTGTTTGAATTCACATTAACCATGTGTTTAAAGCTGCAGTACGTGGAGCATCATAGTTTGATGCGTATGACTACCCAGAGTGTTTAAAAGTGACGCCAAAGGGTCCTGACCAAATGTCCGTATGTGACGAGCTGGAAATGAGAATGGATTGGGTGCATACAATCCCCAAAGAACTGTGTTAATGCAACCAAGAAGCATTAGAGCCAGATTGAAATCAGATTCCCTATTCGAGACTGATCCTAGGCACATGTTGAAAAGGTGTTAATGCATCGGTCTCTCCAAGATGCATACGCAGTCTTTACCCCCACGTCAGACGCCTCTACAGGGTCTGAATGTCTGCAGTGATAATGAGCAGCTAAAGTTTAGCAGTGAAATAAGCCGTCCTTCTCTCGGTCATTTGCACTAAGCTTTTTCTTTTGCGTTCCCTCACACTAAGTTTTGTGTCTTGCACTGCGCTTACAACCTGTGGCAGTCTAATCAGAATCAACAAACAGAAATAGACAAACGGCTAAAAACAAGAACAACAAAGCTCAACAAGGTAAACATAAAAATGACATACAGTACATAACACTGATCAGTTTTTTTCCCATGAAGTGGCATTTAAAGAACTTCACTAAGTCATGAAATTGCTTGATTTGACACTCATATACTCTTGCTTCTTCTTGTGTTCTCTGATGTTTGACTTTCTTTATTATGGTGCCTTTATTTGCAGGAGACTTAACAAGACAGACTGCTACTGCATAATTTGTTTGCTACATCTGTTTACACATCCTTAAAGTGCTGATATTATGCTTTTTGGCTTTTCCCCTTTCCTTTATTGTGTTATATATCTTTTTTGTGCACATTATAGGTTTACAAAGTGAAAAAGCCCAAAGTCCACCCCAAAGGGACTTACCATCTCCAACAGAAAACACTGTTCACAAACTGCTTTTGGCCTGCTTCAGAGCCAGCCGTGCCTCTTATTGTACAACCATTCACTCCACATTATAGAGCAAAGAAGCCGAGAGGAGCTAGGAAACCATGTTATAAAAAGTCTATTAGAAAGCAATTACTGACACTGCTTCCCGCTCCGGAACATCATTTCCCATCCTCAATAACTCCCTGTTTCTCTGGTGTCCTAATTTGTGGTGTGGGGATGTTGCTTGTTTTCTCACTGTAATAGGCCATGCAAAGGAGTAATGGCCACACTGCCGTGTAGTTGCAGTCCTTCTCGTCTCATCCTTCACTCATTATTCTTCGTCTGGTATGTGCAGGGCAGCCAGGTCTTCCTTCATTGCTGATCAAATAGCTTCTCTCTCTCTCTCTCTCTCTCCCTCTCTCTCTCTCCGTCTCTTTGTCATCCGTGGGTGTCGGGGATAGAGGGCGAATCTCCCAGGGAAACAGAATCTAGACCAAGGCCTTCCTGTGCGCCGGCCTCATAATTAAATTGGCAGATTAAATTCTCTCTTATTGTGGAGAGTTTAATGAATATTCACTCTGCTTTGGATCGTCTGGGTGATGTGAGCTTTGCTTTAGTTATCACATTGACCCCATCCCACTTCGGTCCTCCCTCTGCTCATCAACCTGGCACACACCCGAGACCTTTTGACTTATTTGATCTGCACTGCAGTGGCACTTTGGTTTTGACCAATATCCAGTAACTTTGATTTGAAGTTGTCAGTGATTGATATTTTTATATTCAGTACCGTTGGATTCAAGTTTCCGGTGAGGACAAGTTAGAAAAGTCTGAAACAAATACTTGACAAACAGCAGTACTGTTTTACGTTCTAAGTAGTCTGGATCAACGGAAGTACATTTCCAGGATAATTGCCTGACATCCAGCGCGATGTCCCTCACCTTCTGCTCTCTGCGTGTTGCCGTTCTCAAACTCTGTTCCCTTCGATAAACAACAACAAACCTCGGGCTAGGAAGTAACATGCTGAAAATAAATGGTAAGTTTTGAAGAAAATTTGGCAAGCCTGCTTGGTTCTTTCGGGGAATTGATTGTAAAGATTTACAAAGAATATGTTAATGGAACTTACTATCTAACTCGGATGTTTTGAGACCAATTGGCGGGGATTGCTATGGACGAAGTACACACGGTGATACGCTGGTAAGAGCAAACTACGTTTAACCATGTATCCAGCTAATTTATATAGCTCACGTTTCTCTATTGTGTGAACAGCTAACTTCATTTAATATTGTATGTGGCGTTTTCTTTTACGGGGTGCAAATGTTCCACCTAAACAAGTTCCTTCCCGGGGCCATTTTGCAGAGCCACCATCGCTGCATCCAGACCTTATTGCTGCCCAAGACGAGAGTGATTGGTTTAAAGAAATGCAAACAACCCAGAGCGTTTTTTTCCTCCTATCCCAGTAATTTATGTGTGGTGTAGTAAGGTCTGGCAAAGCGAGACTACGTTCTAAGTAACCTCTTTGGGTCGTGAGTGTAATAGCTGTCCACTTTAAAGCACTAGAGAACTTTTCCCGCTTCGGTCCCCCTACAGGTTTGAAGCGGAATTGTCCATTACAATACATTGTCCAGTTCATTTGAACTACAGATCCACTACTCGATCTGGCAAACTTGCATAATGCAATGTAATGGACAATTCTGCTTCCAACCTGTAGGGGGACCAAAGTGGGAAAAGTTCTCTAGTGTTGCTTTAAGCAGCAAGGGCAGAAGTCACATTGCAAAACATCTAAAGCACAAATGACTGGGCACAATGTGCTTATGGTGTTATTGTATATACATAATGTTTATTTCATCTTGTCTTAAATTTTGTATATGGAGGTGGTGATGGTCGTTCTCTTTGTCGGCACCTGTGGCAGAAATTGCAGGTGTGCTTTTGAATATCACTTCCCAGCATAGTATGTATGCTTCCCAGAGATCCACATCTGATGCACCTGGTTTTGAAGTTTCATTGTCTGAAGTCATCACTCTTTTCTTTGTTCAGCCATAGTAACATTTTACTGGCAACATTAGCAGAGACTGGAAAAAAAAACAGAATGCCGCTTTACACACATGGCAGTTGAAGAGAGAGTCTGTTGCATTAGCTTGGCTACCCTCTCTGGCAGACCGACCACTGCTGGGTGATGGAAAAACGTGCCACTTGTGATTTTTCCTGGGAATGTCACCACATACACCAAGTTTGTAATACTGCAAATGCAAGGCTTTCATCAGTGGGCCATAGGCTCAATCACCATTGTGTTACCTCATTCGGCGATAGATAGTGACAGACATTTATACTTTATAAGTCACAAAGGGAAAGAAAAATGATTTAATACCTTTTGTTCTCTAAAACCTTCTACCCCATTTCCTTTGTGCACTGGATTGTGAAACACTAGTATAAATCAACAGCACAATCAAGGCAAGCATTTAAAAAAAGTTCAATGTATTTTAGTATGCCCTACATACTAAATTGGGACTGAAATTGGGACGTGGGAACTTTACGCTGAATAAAAATAATGCAAACAGGAAAACAAACTGTCGCATTAGAATCAATTCAAGCTAAGGACTTCTCATCGTAAAGGCATAATCAAACTGCAGCATTATTGCATCATATCAGAGGTGGGCGGTACTGGAAACAATTTTGCTTGTGGATGTGGGACAGAGGTAACAGTATGACAGTTGAGTGTGTGTTACCTGTCGTTGTGTTGTTTGGACGCTGCCCTGAACCCTTCCACAGTGGCAGTTAATATGTAATGTGATTTCCACTGTGTGAATATGATTATGCTGTGTGACAGACAGTGGATGGCAGGATGCAAGGGCAGGTGCAGACAAACAGGGAGGAGGGTCATGCATAATGAGGAGGACTGACCAAAGAGGACATCAATGCTGGCGGCAACGAGATCCGAGCAGTTCAGGCAAAGACTGCATCAGAGACAATCTGTAGACTATGTGTAGTCTTGCATTGCCAGACCTTACTCCACAGCGCTGCGAAGGAGGGTCTGGCTAGTCCACACAGCATTCCTGGATGGGAGAAAAATGTGCTCTGGTTTATTGGCATTTCTTTAAACCAGTCACAATCGTCCTGGGCCGCGCTAAGCGCCAGACGGAGCCACGGTGCCTCTACAAAACAGCCTCAGGAAGGAATTTGTTTTGGTGAACATGTGTATGTTCCAAAGTTGTTTTAGTCATGCAACAGAAAACTCTGATTGGACAGATAGTCTGGCTAGCTGTCTGGATTTACCCTGCAGAGATCTGAGGAGCAGTTAACCACAGTCGTCATAAATCAAGTTTAGTTAATGCCAGTTAATGCCAACACAAAGGAAGCGGAAGGTGACGGACATCTGGCCAAAATGAGGGACATCTGGTGGAATTTCTGGCAGAATCTCTGGCAGAATTTTCAGTGGCACTGGAGCAATTCCGGTAGTGAAACATCGTCGATAAAGACTTGTCTATGTGTGGACTGGTAGAGATGAAACTGAAAAGCAGGATGTGCTGTCTGGTTGTGAGTGTTGCTGACATGGAGGAGGAGCACACAGAGGTAACTGCTGCTTTGTCTCAGCTGCACACCACTTTAATAGACTCCAGACTGGAACACAGAGCAGGTACAGATCAGTCTGAGGCAATATGCATCTCACACTGCTGCATTAAAAGTGTTTTCCAGCACAATTGATCGACTCATTATTTCAATTTGAGTTGATAGAATGTGTTTGGTTATTCATTCCTTGTGTATAATACAAGGTTTACATTTACATACACAAAACTTCTGCCATCAAATTGGCACTGAAATATGTCTCATTGCAGATTTAGACCAATTGCATGAGCTAACTCAAGAGATGTAACAAAAGCTCAGCAATTCTCAATGTTTTCCAAATAACAACATGGTTTAGCTTATTCATCGGTATTAAAAAACACTCTCTTCTGTCTTTAATTATTTTAGCACTAAAACAGTGCTTCAGTCTTCATTTGGAATCTGGAATCTTGAATTCAGTTCCCATTCATTTCGTAAACTTTTTTTTTACAAAACATTAAGGACTTCTTAATTACTAGCTTCTTTAATATGAACTCACATCAGGAATTATGGCTGTTGTCCGTCAGGAGCAATGGTGGAAAACAGGTGACGTTGCTATAGATTGGCAAGGTCAACGTAGGGAGGAGGCCATGCTGGACAGTTCAAACAAACACAGGACTTTCACCCAGTTTGTTTCCCTTGTGAAACCAAAAGTCAACTTTGTACATTACGTAGCCTACTTAACTAACATACGCAGGGTGCGTGGGCTTTTCCCCTTTCTGGTTTATATATCCCTGCCTCTGCTGAATTAGTTTTAGACCATTATATAGCCATCTAAAATAGAAGTATTTTAAACTGAGTAAAGCGCTGTAACGTGTACAGTCTATAGCACGAAGGGGCGATAAAATCCGAGCGACAGTTGCTGGTTGTATTTAGCCTCTACAGAGCTCCAGGATGCCGGCTACCAGCGGCAGTTGTTTAGCCACCAATAGGTGAGCCAGCTACAGGCACCGCCAGATGACGGTCCTTTCAGGGGCCGTGGTAATGGCATCATGCGGCAATGACAGTTAAGTTTAGGCACCAAAATGACTAGTTAAGTTTAGAAAAAAAGATTGTGGTTTGGATTAAAACATTCCCGAGGAACGAACGAGCATTTCCTGGGTAAAAGTATTTTCTTTTTGTCGCAAAGTGATCTCGCTCTCTGATTTGAAAGCTCTGTGTTTTATGTTGACATCACGTTGTGCTATTTCATTCTGAGATTATTTTCCATTGATACCCAGAGCTTGGTTTACACCTATCACCATTTCTAGCCACTGGGGGACCATAGGCAGGCTAGGGGAACTCACATTAATGTTAAAAAAACTGGCGTGGGACCTTTAAGTCAGTGGTTCCCCACATTTTTGTATTCCCTCGGCCCTGAAAAGAGCTGGATTCTATCTTTTTTTCAGTCCTCACACATCTACCAAAAGACCAAAAGACCATCAGTGGATTCTATACCATATGTGTTTGGAGGATTGCTTTTCCAGTGTAATCCTCATTGCTGCTTTAAAATATTGGAGAGCTTCATCAAAGAACAGAGCCTTTTCTTTCCTTGACGAATCAAACTGTAGTACTGTTTGTACAAAGTATTCCTGTCTGCTGTCCCTAGTTCAGCTCAGGTGGTTGGTGAAAAAAGGAAACAGAATTTTGCAGACGCCACTAATCCTTTGTTGGTAGATTAGTGGTGAGCCCCTCACCTCACTGTTCTGCCATTTTCTAAATTACTCTAATCATCCACACCACACTTTTTGCTTGTTCATTTTTTTATTTGTCACGACATAGCCCAATCCGCTGATCCAATTTTGCCAAAATTATGGCAACCTAATACCTCAATAATCACACTGATTGGTGTGAGGGATGCGGTGCGGTTCCATCTGAAAGCAAGGTGCAGCACTAATCAAATTGATCCAGAGGAGTGCTGTATTATTCAAAAGGAACAATCTTTTCACTGTTGCCTTTTTTTTTGCAGCTGCAGTCGTGGATTTTTATCGTATCATCCTCTGCGGTCCATGCAGCGGAGTATAAAAAAACAGCCCAAAGTTAGAGCGTTGAACGTTGCCACATAAATCATATAGTGTTATGAGTGGAAACAGCTTGGGCAAAGTTGAGGAACTGTGGTGAACACTGAGGAAAATAAATCATTTATCATGTCTAACTGCACCACTGAACCATGCAGCAGTGAAATAGAGGAGGTGGGCCCGGGAGTGCTTTGTCACCGAGTACAAAAACAACCCCAGTCTACCTGCGCTGGACTGATACTTAAAGGTGCTCGGCTATGAATCGCACCGTGAGTTGCAATGCAAATAAGGTTTATGAGTCGGGCGTGTAGATAAAGATATGTGGGGGATGGACCTATATGGCTGAGCTGTCTCTGTGATTTTACAGTAAGAACTCCTTGTTAGTTGATCGTCCTGCTAAAAGGAAACATTTTTACTGACATTTATTTGACTCCACCAGCAAATTGTGGAGGATATTCCCAGTCCCAGTTAACACCTTGGTACCATTGTGAGCGTTCCTAAGTGAAACCAATTTGCTGTAGTGAGCGGCATCGCAGTGGAATTGGTTTCAATTAAGGCTGCTGGAGGTGTAAAGAGGCATATCTCACAGGTCATCAGCATGGAAACCTAATTCTACTGTGGCTGATGACATAAAATCAGCTTCTTTTTGTAATCTGTTCACTTTAGAAGATACTCAGCAGCCTTGCGTGCCTGTGTGCATTGTGTTTACCCCTGAAATCTATATTTCACATGGTTTTTATTTAACATACATTTCCTGCTCTCTCTAAACTCAGTTTGTTCGCTCCTTAGGGCGAGAGAAAAACAGTGAAACGTCAGCAGCTTCCTCGCCATACTCATTTCCCTTGGATGTATCTGGGGGATCAGAAGGTGCTGCAGATTTATGGCTCCCTAGACTTGCGGTGACCAATCTGATTCAGCAGATAATTGCTGAGTATGAGGTCTTTTCAAGTGGACAACCAAGGTGCCTTGATTTATTACCCAGATACTCAGGTTAACTTCATCAGGCGCGCTGTCAGAGCAAGAGGGAACAAGAGGAGGAGAAGGAGGGACTGTAGTCGAGTTATGGAATGTGGAAGTACAGTAACTGCTGCCAGGGGACATTGTTCAACTCTCAGTTGGTTGTAAAGCAATTAATTATATGGATACGTGCCAGACGGCAAGAATAAAACAGGTGAAATTTCAACGTGACAGCATAACAACACAGAAAGCTCTGAGTCTAAAGGAAATACACATTGTGATCCGTTGAAGCAACACGACACCCACCTTACCACATCTGATTGGTGATTGGCTTTTGAAATAAAGGGTACAATCAGCAGAGGTGTAGGGAAATGGTTTGATCAATTATCCTTCATTTTATTATCTGGTAACACAGCATGGTCCTTGTACAGTCAGCTTAAGAAAAAAGTTATTTATTCTGGAAATAATTACATTCTAATGATTATATGGTAATGGATAATACAGCCACAAACACAAGCAGATCTCAGAACTTTTGACATTTGTCCACCCAATTAATAACACAATGCAAGCTACAGTACAATGATGTAGTCCATCATAATATGCATGATATGCTACACAATATTCATTTCTATATATCATTCATATATATAAAATGTATGTGATGAATAAATCTGTTGAATCTTTGAATATCCCAATCGTGATGCTCTAAGAGAGCTCTAGATCTATGGGCCCCATAGTGCGGAAGCAGCGCTGATCATCCGGGTAATTTTATACACGTTTTAAGTTAAACTTAGCACTGTATCCAGGTCTTATCATACGTCCATGGCTCATACTTCGGCCTAAGTGGCACAATCTTTCAAATATGTTATTTTGCATCAATCAATACACAATTTACTCCTGTCTGAGTAGCACTTTAATTGAAATGTACTGTATGTTGCTGCTAGTAACTGCTGTAGTAGCACCTAAATGGCAAATTGATTTTGATTTATGCAAGTGTTATTTAAGTTTGGTTGTTGTTGCACAGTGTGCTCAAAAGTTTCAGTTTATTTATTTTAAATGGATTTCATTTAGAAGAATTCTTCAACCAGTTGTGGGACACGTATCAAATTTAGTAAAGATGTTTAATGTTTAGGAATGTTTTTTATCTGCACCAAGGACTAATCAGTTCTTCTGTGGCTTGTAAAGCCCAACTTTCCACCAAATGTCATTGAAATATAAGTATTTCTTTGTTAAATCCTGAAAACTAACAGACAGACACTGAAAACAGACTCTTTAGTGTTGATTAATTTTATTCAGGATGTTTATTTGTAGGTTTAAGAAAGCACAGACCCTGACAACAGGACGCATTTTTACACTCAGTGTTTGTGCCCATTGTGTGTCTCAGACTCAGTGTATTTCGGCAGGAAGAATAAAGGCTAGCAAGGCTACAGGGAACTGATGTGTGGGCGAAAAGACGACATCAACGGTCTTTTCAAGGATATCCCAAGGTATCTCACACTCTTGTGTACATCACTGCTCCATTTGCCATAGGCGATGATGGAGAGCTCTCTCACTATTATCCCTCTTGTTCCACTGTGATGACAGGCTCTTTAAAATGCCACCCACAAGGTCCAAAACACGATCGCTGGAATGTGATTGGCTCTGCCGGGCTGCCTGGTTGCTATGGAGGAGCTGGGTTTTCGAAAAGCAAAATTTCATTAGTATCAAGAGGATGTAGTGACGCCTATATGGCAGGACTGGTAGGTGATTTGTCATAAGTCTTAAATTAGAGGCAGATCAGATAAAAGTTTAATGAATTTTAATGATGGCTGTAAGGAAAATGGGTCATTCAGCTGCAAATAGTCATAAAATACAGCAAAGAAAAATAGGATATTAATAGCAGAATAACAGAGCTAGGGGGTTCATTTGCAAAAACAGATATCTTTCTTTTTTTAAAGGGGTGATAGAATGCAAAACCAATTTTACCGTGTTCTGCTTAACTGCTTAACGACAGTTCAGTGGGTAAATAGGACATACATAAAAGCTCAAAATCCCATTGATACCCCTTTCCTCTGCAAATCTCACATTTTGAAACTGCCGCTGAAAACGGGCGAATCTCAACAAAGCTGGAAGCTGACGTAAGCGTCCCAAATCCTAGTCTTTGTCACGCCCCAATATTTGCATAGGCTACACCACTGACCTGAGGTCAGCTTAGTCTTCTGAATCTAGCTAGGTCATGCAGATCTCCAGAGGTCCGCTATTGAATTACTAAATTCACTATTGAGACTTTTTTATGCGAGAAATCAACTATGTAGAGGTCAAATATGGGCCGTTTTACGAAAATGTATGGCTAATTGCAAATTTTGTCCGACTGTGTGTCGCAGTTCAGCAGGAGCTCAGCAGGCTATGTGACAGCGGCCGGTGCTGCCTCGCCGCCCGGCGTGTCCTACTTCATAGACTCCGACTCACTGTGAGCTAGCTGGATCTCCGTCACGAAGGGAAGCCCGCGGCGCTCCATACTTGCGCAAAGTCACCGGTTCTGGGTTACTGGACTACAAAATGCCGAGGCCCTGATGGAGCTCCAGGACCTGCAGCTAGCCGCGATTCATAGGATTGAAGGGACAGTAGCAGCTAACGAAATCCCTAATGTTCACAAAAATGCATTAAATTGAAATTGGACACCATAGTTAGCTTTATAAGACCTTGGGGTAGATGTTATATAAGTGCCGTGATGAAATTCAACCTGTAAATATACTTTAATTATGCCGAAAGTGAAGCTAACTAGCCGTGATCTGTAAACATAGGATTGGAGGGACAGTCGCAGCTAACGAAACCCCTAATGTTCACAAAAATTCATTAAATTCAAATCGGACACCATAGTTAGCTTTATAAGACCTTGGGGTACATGTAATGTAAGTGGCGTGACGAAATTCAAACTGTAAATATACGAAAGTTATGCCGAAAGTGTAGCAACGATCTTTTCCCCCAGATTAAATGGGACACATAGCCTAGCTTGGAGCTCCGCGGAGCCCCAGCCCTGGTCGTCCAGTAACCGAGAAACAGTGACTTTCACTGGGTATGGAGGTTTCCGCTTTCTCGTCAGACTGTGTGGAGCTCCTAAAGTCCGACACGTCTTACTAAATTTGCAATTAGCCATCAATTTTCGTAAAACGGCCCATATTTGAGCTTTATATAGTTGATTTCTCGCTTAAAAAAGTCTCAGAAGTAAATTTAATAACGAACTCCTGTCTCGTCTCCAATGTGTTTCTATGGGGTTCGCTCAAACCAATCAGCGCGCAGTTCATCTAAATATTCATGAACATACCATATTTGGAAGAAAAGCTCTTGTTCCAAATAGAGCCATATTCACAGGGTAGTTAAGGGCCTAATAAAATAGCATTCGGGCAATTTTCAGCCCAACCAATGTTACATACCCTATTAGGAGACCTTAAGGAACAGTGTAAAATACCCTATATAATCATTCTATCACCCCTTTAATATTTTTACTTTTTCCAGGGAATAATAATCAAACTGGTGTTGGGCTGTTTTGATAAGACATCCCAATTCATTTAAAAAACTTACTGCATTATCTTTGATGAAGGAAGTTCTAGCATCCTTTTAGGAGACTTATCTGTAAGTAAAAACAACTAAATGGGGATGAAATCTTAATTTCATATAAACAAAATCATAACATTTCCATTACAGTGTTGTTAGTTAAAAGGGCCCTGTGGAGGTTTCTTGTAAACAAAAGGTAGTTTACATCCAGTGTTAATAATGTAACACATTGTGTGTCTCCTTGAGCTCAAACAAATGTGGTGAATGCCTTTCCTCCCTCATTTGCAAAGCTGATTTTCTTG